>NW_015636566.1:527152-531063 GCF_001515625.1 Sinocyclocheilus rhinocerous
AAAAAAAAGTTCGGCAAAAGGCGGGATCGAACCCGGGTCGACCGCGTCAAAAAGCCAACGACAAGCATTTATCTAACTGCGCCACTGGAGCTGACGTTTGACAGACACTTTTAACTAAATGTAAATAGCAAGGGAAATTAATACAATACATTTAAACTGAGCTACTTTAACACCATCTCCGAACTTTCTACCACAACTCTGCTGTTCCTCGGCTGGTTCTTCCATGTATACGTTGATTGACAGATGTCTCGAACTATACCTACCTCTTCCGGTTTGTCTGATTTGTCGTTGTGTTTTCTGACTTGTTAATTTGTTTTCGGATTTGTCGTTGTGTTTTCTGACTTGTTATTTTGTTTTCGAATTTCTCATTGTGTTTTCTGACTTGTTATAATGTTTTCTGAATTCTTGTTGTGTTTTCTGAATTGTTATTTTGTTTTTTAGACTTGCATTTGCGTTTGTAATTTGTTATTTTGTTTTCAGAATTGTGATTTGCTTTTCACTTCTCGGCCACCGTACATTTCACTGGGATATACACAATAGGGAAAAAAAGACAGTTGCAACTTCTGTTTCATGTCAACTTTAAATTAGATGTTAATCATACAGAGCAAAAAATAAATATTATGCCACAAATTAAAAATGTGTTCCTACAACTTGGCTGTGGCCACATTTGATTAATTTGTTCATTTAATCATAATTTGTTCATAAAAGAAAAGAAAAGGAAAAAAAAAAGGGTTTTAATTCAAGCCAAGATTACACTCATTCAAACAAATTCATCAGTTCTAACAACTATTCATCCATTCATCTCATTACAACCAAATCTAAAGTCAATTCAGATTGGTAAACAGGTGTTTAAAATGATATAGCCTGAGCACTCGTCTAACAAATAGCGAGAACTGTCACTGACTATTACAGCAAGAATAGACAACGTTATTGGGCAAAAAACAAAAAAACAAAAACAAAAATAAGTGAACACAACGTTTTAATTGTTTGCACAAACACAAAGTAGATTTTGTCAAGAAGCAAAGGGAAGAGACCAGTAGCAAGTCATCATTCTTTCTATGAGCTTCTTGTTTTTTATTGGAGCATTGAGCCAGGAGAATCAGAGACAAATCATCTCACTGGTGACCACTGGAGGGCTCAGTCCTTCTAGTGCGAAGCTCACATATTCTCTGTAGGATGACCAGAAAGCACAGGAAATAAAGGACTAGAGTGACAATCTAAAGGAAAGACAGAAAAGAAGCAATTGTTGATATATATTTCAATAACCTCAAATACCACAGACAATTTTATTTAATAAGTCTCAAGTTAGGTGTTGTTATTGAAGTGCAGAAAATGTTCTTGAAAACTTTGTCTGAGAGTGTAGATGCACACATTAGTAGAAGAATGTACCTGTGAAGTGTTTAAGCCATTCTTTTCACACACAGCCACTTTTCTGATGTCTCTACAACTGTCTGCTTGTCCCCAAGTGTCCTCTGCTGTCTCCGGCGTGGGATTCGTCATCTCAGAACCCTCTGATTTCAGATCCTGATATGGTTCAGGGTCAGGTTCTGGGGTCAGCACTGGTTCAGGTTCAGGGTCAGACTCAGGTTCTGACTCTGGTTCATCAGATGTTTCCTCCACTTCTTCTTCAACTGTAAAGTTGGCAGCATTGATCAGAAGAGATGTGAACATAAATGATATGTTAATCTATTGGGTCTCTGATGCTCACTCTCCATGAAATCCAGCTGGTACAGAACTTTCTCCTCCGCATCAAAATCCACCCTGTAGTGATCCATCTTCTCATAGTCAGGATCCAGAATCTCCTGAGTGAAGCAGTTAGTTGCTTTACCTACCCTTCAGAGAAAAGTAAAGGTACTGTTTTTGTAACTGATTTAAGCATTATTTAGATTATGGCTGAGTTCAACTGTCTTGCTAAATTTGCTTAAAGACTTACTTCTCAATAAGATCTTGTGAGGTCTATAAAGGAGAGATAAAAATATATATCAAACATTGCATGCCTTTACTGAGAAGCTCCAAGCAAAAGGTACAGTACCTGCACAAAATAAGCCATCTCTGGGTCCTCTATGGCATTCTGGGCTGCCTGGATCAACTTTGAGTTTGTGTCTACATGCTCACTGTATGTTTGCAGTAAAGATTGGGTCCAGCCCGTCTTTTCTTCCTGCTCAGAAGTGATTTGTTGGGTCATTATCTTATGACTTTCCTCCAGAATGGCAGAGAAGCGATCAAACTTCTCAGACAAAATCTGTTTCTGGATCCCGCTGTTTTCCTGTCAAAGTGGCAGTGTATGCATTAATAGATCATTTTTTTTGTAGTTAATTGATGTTCATTGCATGACTTTGTACAAGTAATTTCTTCAGAAAGATCCACACAAACCTCTATGTTCCTGCAGAGTGCCTCTAGTTCATTAACAAATGATTGAACACGGTCATTTGTGGAAACCAAAGAAGCAAGTCTGTCACTGAGTTCAGCCTATAAAAGGTGAAATTAATTATTTGGTGTAAAATGTCAAGATGTAACATGACAACACAAATATCTTGAAGATCATACCTTCTGCTGCTGGTAAACATCAGGGAGGGGAACTACTTGGCAGTTTTTGTGGGCCCCAAACACCTTACAGAGAGAACAGGAGGTCACCTGACATGTGATGCAATAAATATTAAGCTTCTCATCTTCATGCTCCGTACAGCTGAACTGTACAGGAGGCTTCGGTGGAGGCCTAGAGCTGGAGACACATTGATAGCGTTACAATAAAATAAAGATCAGTTAAAGTGTTTAATCCTCCAAAAAATGCACCATATATACCAACAACCACAGGCATCACCAGACCTGGGTGAAAGGGTCTATATATGGCCACAACCATTTCATGGATAGCCCTGAATTTTTAGTTGATTATATAAATCATTTGATAGAAGCATTAACCCGATATAAAGCCTTTAGGGTAAAGCCAACATTTGTTGGACAAAAAGGCCTCTAAATGATCAACATGATCAAAACGTCTGTACAGTTTAACTGTAAAAATGTTCCCCTTCAGGTTGTGGTATATACAGTATTTGCTGTGAAGTATTATATTATTACCTGATTTATGTAAGTAAGAATAACTTTTATACCGTTAGTAATATTTCAAGATGAACACTTATTGGACTGTAGCAACTTAGGTTTACATGATTATCCATTCATAATTTTTTAGAAAAATTCTGTTAAGATGTGAATATCAAATATGATACATCGGGCTTTTGTGGAATGTTTATTTGCCCATCTCCCAGTCGTTGTTGTACTGCATTGCTTTTTAAGTTTTGCACCAACTACAGAGCTCTGATCATTAAACTAAGCATTTACAGTCTATCATCTTACTAAGGAGATATAGAGTGACAACTGATATTTATATGCATTTTATTATTGAATTATTCTGCTATACTGCTGTAAAGATCTGACATAATTAACTGACATTACAAGCTATCATAATTCATATAACTTTTTAGTCTTATAAATATCAGCAACTGCAACAGATCACACTTTTTATTTTATTTTTTTTTGCTCAGTTTGGGCGTCTCAGTATAAAAACTCAAGTATGGGCTCCATATTCTAATATATCATACCGAGCCATAAAAGCCTTAAAGGGTTAGTTCACCCAAAAATGTAAATTCTGTCATTAATTACTCACCCTCATGTCGTTTCAAACCCGTAAGACCTTTGTTCATCTTCGGAACACAAATTAAGATATTTTTGATGGAGTCTACGAAGCTATGAGAATACTTTTTGTGCGCAAAAGAAAAAAAAAACTACTTTATTCAACAATTCGTCTCCTCCACATCACACTGTAGCGTCATTTTGGAGAGTATCAGCTGGACGTAAACAGCGTATGCTGTTCTGTGTCAGCTGCGTCACGCCGGATCTGTTTCCTACGTTGTTGT
>NW_015636566.1:531311-551310 GCF_001515625.1 Sinocyclocheilus rhinocerous
ATGTGGACAACATCCGGATACAGGTCGCATGTTAATGCCAAGTGTAAACGCAGCCATGGATTATTTTACAGATCTCCTTGCTATGTTTCTGGACTTGGGAACATTTCAGTTGTATTGCTGTCTATGCAGGGTCAGACAGCTCTCAGACTCCATCAAAAATATCTTAATTTGTGTTCCGAAGATGAACGAAGGTCTTACGGGTTTGAAACGACATGAGGGTGAGTAATTAATGACAGAATTTACATTTTTGGGTGAACTAACCCTTTAAGTACAGATTGCACTTACAAAAAAACTTAAACATTTACTTTATCATCTTTGTTGACGACAGTTATTCAACACACACCTGATCTGACCTTTCAGACTCCTGTTTGTACACATCAATAATGTTCTCCACGAGTAAATTGCGCTGCAGTCCATAAACTCCATGACGGTCCAAGACAACCTCATGCCGACAGGAAGGGCAGCGAAAACGTCCTCCGATTCCAACCTGGAAGAGAGATGGCTGCACATCTTACTCAGCATGCTGTTCTTCAGCTGTCAGCAGTATTTGTGATATTGTATATCGACTGACAATTGAAACCACTTTTCATAATTCACTACATATGTCTTTTTAAGGAAGAAGAAAAGAAAAGAAATGGCTAGCACGGTCAACTAGACTGAATAACATCATCACCACTTGGTTAGACTAATTGGACTTTCATGTACCTCTCTACACTGTGTGCCTTTCTAGGGTAAGATGAGCATGCGTGTGTCTATGTTTTGCTCTGTGTGTCCTGTCTTAATCAATAGAGACAGGGGCATGAAATAGAGTTTGCAAACAGAGGAGCTTGAGACTGATCTCAACAAGTATCCTAAAATAGTCTCACTCTTTAATAGCTCTCAGCTGCTGAGGCTTATGGGTCCAGTGTGAATCAGAGCACCATCACTGGTCCAATTATAATGTTGTTGTAAGGCATTATGGGAATTATTTATTTACCAGAGATGCACAACTGGATGTTCATCAAGGATCAAGATAATATATTTATGCCACAACATGCTCTTGGTTTCAGTTTCAGAGTGACACTGCACTCACTCTGAGAGGTCAGAGGTCAAGTGTACACTCTAAAAAATGCTGGGTTAAATACAACCCAGTGCTGGGTTAAATAGGGACAAACCCAGCAATTGGGCTGTTTTGACCCAGCGGTTTGGTTAAATGTTTAACCCAACCTTCTGGGTAGTAACCCAACCGCTGGGTCAAAACAACCCAATTGCTGGGTTTGTCCCTATTTTACCCAGTACTGGGTTGTATTCAACCCAGCATTTTTTAGAGTGTATGTGGTTAGCAGGGCTCTGCACCATTCAGAACTGAATTAAGAATTTGAGAATATAGAAATTTGAAGAATTTTAGAATTGGAATCCAAATTTGAATTTAAGAAAGTGGAATTAAAATTAATTGAAATTCTAAGAAATTCATATGACCCCATGAAGCGTAATTGTAACTAAAAATGAAGGTTGCTCAACTATGAATATAAACTTGACAGCCTTTTTTGAAAGTTGTATTTATGTATTTATTTTATTTATTTATTTTTTTTAAAAAGAAAGAAAAAAAAGGTTTGCTTTATATGCTTTACCGGTTTATGGACCAGAGTGGAAGACTGCATTTCCCTGAATTACATTATCTGTTGAATTTCTTCTAATTGTAATTCAGCAAATTTCCCGTCAATCCAATTCAAATGTTGATTCAACTTCTTGTGCATTTTTAAATTCTTAGACATCAATTACAAGTAGGCCTTTTCTTAAATTCAGAATTTTGTCCAACCCTGATTCTTAAAAGAGCAGGGATCAACTAGCATTTTTTAGGGTCCCTTTGGACCACCTTCCCAATTTACACATCAGATGTGATAGCATCTGAAAACAGTAAGATAAGCATGCAGATAATAAGATGCAGCCAGAGATGGCATCATTTTTCTCCCATGTAAATTGGCCGTATGACAGATACACAGCTTGGCTTTTAACCTTTGCCTATGAGGAGGTGTAAAAGAAAACTGGTGAGGTATCAAAGTTAATTTAGGTGCAGAGGAAGAGAAGGATTATGCAGACAAGACATATAGCTGTTACAAGGGACTATCTCTCATCTCAATATGTCCATTGTGTGCTGCATGAGCACTAAATGCTCAAATGCATCAAATGTAGGCCATCACCTATTTTTATGCCTCAGATTTCAGGCTGGGGATTGAATTTAGACATTTGCAATCCCCACCTGTTGGGTTTCCACATATCAGCATGACAGGTCATCTGTGTTTGTGGTTGCGGTGGTGCTGCAGTCATGACTTTAGAAATGGCCGTTAAGGCCCGCTCACTCCAAAAAAATATATCTATAATAATAACTACAACTGTAAAGTTTTAAAAATCATTCTAATTGTACGAGAATATGGAAACTTACACCACAACAATAATGATAAAGACACAGAGAAATTATATCATTGGAATCAGAATGATTCTTTTTTCCAGGTGTTGAATGATTAAAAACATTCACAGCCAATGAGAATCCATCCTGCTTGAGCGTTTAAAGTGGCAGAAGACAGAATGTTGTTATCCATTGGTGTGGACGCTAATATAGTTAACGTTATTGGTGTGAACGGGCCTTTACATGTTGTTGACCGTCCAACTTAGTTATCACTTAAAATTCAAATGGCACCTTAGCACATAAAACCAGTGTTCGAACTATACCGTGGACTTTGGGGCATAACATGCTCCTTAACACAAAATCGACCAGAGTCCAACGTTTATATTTTTTCTACGAACATGAGTGGAATTTGCACCGCAGCGCCCCCACACCTTGATGCTCATGACAAGAATAGCATGTATAGTTATCTTTATTGAAGTGAATTAGGTTAAAATCGCCGTTATGCATGAATGAATGATATTTTTGCAATTTTACACATAATAGTCCACAATGATCACATTACACAAAACTGAAATTGCACGTCAAAATAACACAGTCAATATTTTTTGAGACCCCATTGTCAATATTTTTTTGAGACCCCCCCAAAATTTCACAAATCACGTTTTCAGGGGAGCCCATGTCTTATTAAGGGGAGCCGAGCTCCCCCTAGCTCCCCCGTAGTTCGCACCCTGCATAAAACACTTTGGTTTATGAAGGAAACTGGCAGCTCATGTCATGTACAGATGAACTGTACGTATATCAAGTGCACAGGTGCTATTTTGAGAAATTATCATCTTACCAAAGGCTTGAAAAAGAACTTGTAAACATGTTTCAGATGGTTAATACAAACTGTTTTTACATCCACACATAAACCATCATCCTCTGAGAGACTTGGTACACACCTGGTACAGTTCATTGGCACATTTGCGGCAGAGGTTGTGCAGACAGGGCAGAATGACCACAGGTTTCGTGAAGACCTCCACACAGATGGGACAGATGAGTTGTTTCCCCAGCGTCCCCAATGAAGGTATATCCAGTGGAAGAGACATGGCTGTGTGCCCTCGCTGACCCCACACTCACTGGAAACTAAGATAGGAGAGTGAAACCACAGCTAGGGAGATGAGACACCACCGTCTTCATGTCTCTGTGCTGTGTGCTTGCCTAATCACTCGAGGCAGCAGGCAGTCGCTCTGACCCTGTGCTTGAACAGCATGATGGGGCCTGTGCTGTATGTGTGTGTGCATGTGCGAGAGGGGGAAGGTGTCTGGTTTCTTGCTGGCTCACTGGGACACCCCCTACCCTTGATCAGTTGTGCCCATATCAGGCAGCCAGTGGAATGCTGGGAAACAGAGATGATGCCTCATCTCCTGTTACTCCAATCATTCATGTCTTCAGTCTCAAAACAGCCAACAAGTCAATAATGCCAGAACAGCTACAGTATTAGAGGAAAGTAAGGTGTTTATGAAGTGTACGTGAAACCTTTAACACAAAAACATCCACAAGTGTGTACGAGTGCATTTGAGATGGAAAAAGACAGGAAAAAAATGAAAAAGAGTAATTTCTAAATTGTAATATTTCACAATTTTACTGTTTTTTACAGTAGCCTATTTTTGACCAAATAATTGGAAAAAGTAGTGTACGTATTAATTAGAAGCTACTTAAAAGAATAGTTGACAACAATAAAAATTCAGTCATTATTTTTACTCACCCTCATGTTTTTCCAAACTTGTATGACTTTTTTTATTCTGTAGAACTCTAAAGTTGGTGTTTTGAAGAATGTTTCAACTGTTTTTACCCATACAATGAAAGTCAATGGGGTCCAAAACAACACTTTGAAAAAGGAGAGAGAGAAAAAAAACATACTTTTTATCCCTGTAAGTGTTTGAAAAGCAACATTGCCATTTTATTTTGCAGATCATAATTTCCTTTGCACAAATACACACATAAACACAGATACTTTTTTTATAGCTTCCTTCACATTTATTTTACAGCTGTAATTCAGACCAATTATCAACGTTACTTCTCTGACACATTCATGCTACAACAATTTCAGCTGATTTATCCAGAACGCACAAAAGAATTCAGCCATTCTGTACAACGGTCATATTCATTTACACATTCTGAACTATGTAATTTATTAAAAACATAGGAAAATAATAAATAAAATATTGTTTCTCATCACCATGTTTATACTACTTCCTTCATTTTTTAACGTGATTCTGTTTAGGTGTTGCATTCACATACAATGCTCCATTCGTTCTCTTATTCTTAGATTGGAAGCAATAGGAAGTCAGATCAGTGGTTTTTTATGATCATGAATGAATGAATGAATGAATACGACAAATAAATAGAAAGCAAAACTGGGATAACAAACCGAAAACTGATCAGTAACTGTGCTACAGTGGAGCTTGTGTTGAGAAATAATATTTTGCAAATAAAAAGCGTTACACATTGCAAACAACTCAGTCTTAGAAATGCTTAGAAACATGATCACTAATAATCTGCCTAATGATTTAGACAAATAAAACACACACACACAAAAATATATGAGATAAACCTACAGACCTATGAAATATTCACAATGTGATCCTAAACAAATAAAACACACATTTGGGGTAAATTACACAAGTTTTCCATACATCCTGGTTCAAGTGCATGTAAATGAATGTATGCGCAAACAGGGACAGCTATATAGCTAATCCATTTTTAAAGAAATTACATATTTAAACACAGAACATACAGTAGAAGATAATGCAGTGATTAAATTAAGATCTCAGTTTCAAACAGCACACACACACAGAAATGAAGGTTTCCTACACTTAAGTCTGTATGTTTATGCTTACTATCAAAAAAAATAAAAAATAAATGTAAATAAATAAAATAAAAAATACGCATGTATTCTGAGATTAAAGAAAAGAGAAGATATAAAAAGTTTGCAAGTGTCAGGGATCCCAAATTGTTTGAGCAATGACTTTTCCATGACCGTTTCATGCACCCATAATTAATCGATAAGGATTTGTAAAAAAATTTTTTTTATTTTTTTTTTAAGATTTTAGCTCATGAAGAGCAATATCCAGTCACTAAAATATTTTAGGGCTGAGCAAAGCTAGAAAATGTATAGAGAATGGATATTTTCATTACTTTTTTTTTTTTTCCCCGTGAATGCTCCAGGTTGGAAAGCCCCAATTTTAAACGTCTGTGATATTGTCATATATTGTTATCCACGACTGGGAACCCTATATTATGTATATGAGATGATCAAATCCAGTGAGCATGACCCATTTTAGTCTGAAGGATCACAGAGTTATTCATATTTTCTGGCGTAATAACAGTAATAATACTGTTAATGTGCATTTACTAATATTATGTTGACCTGATTACATTAAACCATAGCACTAGGGAACGAGATCAAATTATGGGTACAATTACAGCCAAAACAAAATACTGTGTCCACGTCTAGAACCAGAGTTGTTTAAATACATTTTCAAAAATGTATCACGCTAAAAAGGATGCATCAATGAACAATTTTGGGTCAGTGTGAAACTATAGAATCAATTAATAAAACTGATGTTACTGAATTATACGGGAAACAATGTATGCTTTGTGCAGATGAATCCCTTTACCCACAATCCTCCTGTGCTTGTACTGAACCCAGCTGTCCGGGGCATGGGCTTATGCTTTCTGAAACCACAATCCTGAGGAATGCAAACACTCTTTACCTTAGCAAAGCCTTGAGAATACAGAAGGAAATACAAAACACCCGTTCAAGATTAAATAACCCGGCACAAAGGTATGTGTTTGTATTTATCTGACAACCCCAAACTCTGTTCCAGTGATCAATCACACCACTACCACAGTAAGACATGTGGCTGAAATTGAGCACAGCTAAGCACTGCATGATTATATTTGACAGTACATGCCCACCAGATGCCATTAACACGAGAGACAGCTCACATAAACATACACAACATGACACAGCAATGCGTCCTCAGTGACTACATTACACTGCCTTACGGTTTACAAAAATATAAATGTAAAACAACTCAAAACCATATCCTGTTGATGTAATGAAACGCTTTGAACCTTAAGGATTATAACTTACATATAGTGTGATGTAAGGATTATAACTTATATAGTGTGATTTCTGCTTAATAAAAATGGCACAGGTCTGTTTGTAAAAAAAATAAAATAAAAAAATAAAAAAGTGGAAACATGAAAACAACCCAGGACAATGTTTATGATGCGATTGTGAGGTTTGTGCTAGTGAGAGCCAATCAAATGTATGGAAAGGTCAATAACTTTGAGTTTGAAAAGTTTACGGTCAGTAAGTTCTTTTTTTTTTTTTTGAGTCTTATGCTCACCAAGGCTGCATTTGAACTTTGTGAAATACTGTTAATTAAAATAATTAAAATAACTGTTTTCTATTTTAATGCATTTTAAAAAGTAATTTATTTCTGTGTTGTCAAAGCTGAATTTTCAGCATCATTACTCCAGTCTTCAGTGTCACATGATCCTTCAGAAATCATTCTAATAAGCTGATTTGCTGCTCAAGCAACATTTTTATTATTATCAGTGTTGAAAACAGTTGTGCTGCTTAATTTTTTGTGTGTGTGTTTTTAAGGACTGTAGCTGACCATAAAGCTCAAAAGAATGACATTTGAAATAGAAATCTTTTGTAACAAATGTCTTTACTGTCACTTCTGATCAATTTAACACATCCTTTCTAAAAATAAATAAATAAATTACTGACCCCAAACTTTTGAATGGTAGTGTTTGTGTGACAACCTCTACAATTATAAAATTGTAGCCAGCTTTAATAACCATTATGATAGCTGAATACACTAAAGCATACAAAAATACTTCCTTATGTACTGTCGTTGTCATGCTTCAAATAAGATTGATCAAAATTATTTTCACTGATTATGTAGACAAATGCAGTGTGATAACCAGTGCAAATTGCACAACAAGAGCTGTCGGCAAGATGAAGCTTGAATCATAGCAGGAAGACTGTATGGACACTGTAAGAAAGTCCTTGTGTGTGTGTGTGTGTGTGTGTGTTGAATATAACACCGCAGTAGGTTTGGGGATAATAGAGGTTAAAGGCAAATAAATATAAACTCGCTTCTTGCCCTGTACAGTGGAGCGTTTCAGGTTTTCCAATGATACTGTAACTAACTAACCGCTCATCCTCTTTCCTTTGGATCACCCATTGCCCACCGTGACCTCTTCTGGCATGGTGGTCCCGTGTGTGTGTGTGTGTGAGAGAGAGAGGGAGGTTTAATAGCTGGCGTCTGTCCGGTAGGTGGTGTGGTGAGAGTCTGCGGTCAGCTGAGTGGTTTCTGTGGCAGAGGACGGCTGCATCACGATGGGGCTGCTGCCATCTGTGGAAACACACACCAGTGTCACGCTGCTTTATAATATGACCAGCTAACAGCTCAAACTCAACCATGTTGCTAAGCATTACAGGCATGATAGTGAGTGTCAGGAAGCCACTTCAAATACTGAACAGACCTTTCACTGGCTAAATAAACAATCTGAAGGCATTTTAACTGTAATTCTAAGTGAAACTGGCAAAAATATTTGGCAGGACTTGATTTTATTCATTGGGATTTGATTGAAACCAATAATATTATTGACCCACCTGCACGGCCTTAGTTATGTCCGCAGAAAAAGAAAAGTTTTCAGATACAGATAAAATGATGAAAGATTATGAAACAATCATTATTCCTTTACAATAACATACACTGAACTGCGCTATTTTTATTGAACTGCGCAGTTTTATTTACAGATGCATTTCCTATTTAAAAATCAGGAAGTAGGGGAAGTAGGATATATTGAAGGTCTTTAAAAACAAAATAAAAAACAAACAAACAAACAATCAATAAACTCTTAACAGCATTTAGTTTAATACACACCACCAAACTAGAGATATCACTAATATTACAATTCTGTCTGACATCTGACATGGATAAACCCATAATTATTTTCAAGTTATGACCAGAAACTGATAAGTGGCTGATATTAAGATTGATAATAATTAGTCAAAAAAATAATAATTTCACACACTAGAAACTAAACTCGGTTTTAAATACTATGATTTCAGGCATCACAACATTTTAATATTAATATTAATTTTGATTACATTTAACAGCGTTACTGTAAAAGCAACCGTATAGTTCTTATTTGTCTAAATATTGTTTTTTAATAATTAACATTTAAAAGAAATACACATTTTTTATTATTTTTAGTATAATTTTACATACATTTAAATAACAATAAAGTAAAAAACAATGTGTATTTAGGTTACATATTTTGCATTTCCTGCAGAACTGCATTCTTTGCTATATTTTGTTATTTATATGACTAAACACTGAAATAATTTATGATGATAGAATAATTTATGATGAAAATGTATCGGTAATAAAGAAATTAAGGCATAAAACATTAACATTTTATTTAATCTTTTAAAATATAAACAAATTAAAATTTAACAATTCCAATTTACTTTTTAGCAACAAAATGCTGCACAACAGAGGTTTACAGTTAAAATTAAACCTGAATACTGTAAAACCCTCAATGGAAGCTCAGCAGGCAGGTGTGTAGCACCACAAATAAAGAAATGTGCTGTACCTATCTTTTTACTTATTACTGTTTACAGAGAAAAAAAAAAACTCTAAAAACTTACAGGAATTACATCAGTAATGCTTGACCAGACATTCATTAAATCATAAACAGTTCAGTTCACCCAGAAATGAAAATTCTGTCATCATTTACTCACCGTCACGTTATTCCAAACCTGTTTGATTTTCTTTCTTCTGTTGAACACAAAATAAAATAATTTGAAGAATTTGGGTAACCAAACAGTTGCTGGTCCCCACTTACTTCCACAGTATGGAAAAAAAATACTATGGAAGTCAGTGGGAATCAAATCTGTTTGGATACCAACATTCATCAAAATATCTTCTTTTGTACAGAAGAGAAAAAAAGCATACAGGTTTGGAACAAACTGAGGGTGAGTAAATGATTTTCATTTTGGGGTGAACTGTCCCTTTAAGTCCCCAAACCATAATTTGCTACTTGCTATTGGTTGTCAGTGGCAGGTAGTATTTGGAGAATAGAACAGTCTCAATCTACAAAACATTTTATTGAACTTCTAGAAGTTCATTACACTACATTTTGTAGCTTATGAATGGTATTAAAAAGTTAACAGACATGGAATAATAGCCACAAAACTTCCATTTTGATTTCATGTCAACATTACCATAATTATTTGACTGTTGTGAAAGAATGTGTGTGTCAGTGTGTCTCACCTCTCTCATCAGACTGCATCTGAGCTTCCAGGTCTTCGGGAGACACATAGAATTCCGGCTCATCTGCCCGAGGAGGATGAGGTTTACACTTCCCACAGCAGCAGTTACAACAGCAGCACAGACAGCAGCAGAAATAACAGCCTGTAGCCACACCGCAGAATATAAACAAGGCCTGTCCAGAGGGTAGAAAAAAAAGAGGAATTCAACTTAAATAACATGGACACTAATTTACTATATGCACTACCACCCGAAAGCTTGGAGTCAGAAGTCTCTTATGCTAACCAAGGTTTTCCCTTTTAATATTTTTTAAAATGTAATTTATTCCTGTGATGGCAAAGCTGAATTTTCAGCATCATCACTCCAGTCTCTTTAGTGTCACAAGATCCTTCAGAAATCATTCTGATATGCTGATTTGCTGCTCAAGAAACACTTATTATTTTTTATTGTCAATGCTAAAAATAAAAACAGTTCTGCGGTTTAATATTTTGTCAAAACTGTTGATGAATAGAAAGTTTAAAAGAACAGAATTTCTTTGAAATAGAAATCTTTAGTAACATTTTAAATGTCTTTACTGTCACTTCTGATAAATTGAATGCATCCTTGCTGAATAGAAGTATTAATTTCTTAAAATCTAACTCCAAACTTTTGAATGGTAGTGTGTCTAACTTAGTATATCTATCTTTTGTGTGTCCTTGTGTGTATGATTAACCTTGGCCCACCAGCTGGACAATACAAAGTATGTGTTAACATTCTCCTCTCCAAACTGTTCTGCCACGTAGAGGCCCAGAGATCCGTATTTGTCATAGATGTTGCGTTTGGTAGGGTCTGACAGAATGGCATGAGCGTTGTTGATTTCTTTGAATTTCTCAACTGCTTCTGGATTGTCAGGATTCTTGTCAGGGTGGAACTTCAGAGCTAGTTTTCTGCAAATCAGAAGAGCAGAAATAATTGAACTTTCTAAAAATGAATGCAATTGGCATCCTTGCCAATCTGCTTTTAGGTGTGTTTATGTTAAACTATGAGTATGTTGAAAACGGACCCTTTTCACAGACTGTGTTGATGTGTTTCCACAGTTATTAACATTGTAAATCAAGCAAGGTTTTTTTTCCCCCATGTACATTTATAACATTTATAACACTATACTTTGTTTTATTACATTGGAAAAGTGCCGAACGGGTCTCTGACCAACATAAATCAATCTCTCAATATTTTTTCCCTCTTTCATAGAAATGCTAGAATGGATTGTTTTTCTTTTGCTATTGGAACAAATGGGAATGCAAATATTATTCACCACTATAGAAGTTCACCCGACTATGACGACTTCCGCTTCTGATAACTCCATGGTATACTAACTAGCTACTATTATTTAAAAATAGCATGTAAAATACTGTTTTACTCAAGTATTATTACACGATAAATGTTGGCAAACGTAATCGGTCATGAGTATTCATGCACAGAGAAAATATACATACTGTTCACATATATAAAACAGCAGTAGTAAGAACAGTATGGCAGAGAGTTTACATGAACATCCAGAGGAAGTGAGGAAAAAAGTTCTGTCGCACCCTAGTGGATTTAATTGGAAACGAAAATGAATAGTTCACCTAAAAATGCCATCATTTACTCACTCTCACTTTCCAAACTTGTTTGACTTACTTTCTTTTGTAGAAATGCATACAGGTTTGGAAAGTCATGAGGTTGTGTAAATGATGACAGATTTTTCATTTTTAGGTGAACTATCCCTTTAAGACCTTTTTGAAACTTTATGAATTTTTTGTTTCCACGCATAATCGTTTATAAGTAAAATTTCCCAAAAAAAGAAATACTTAATAGAAGGAAAGAACCCCCACACTGAAAAGATTCTGTGCATTTTCTCCACTATTTTCAATGGCAATGTTGGAAGAATCTTTCTACGTCTCACCTGTAGGATTTCTTTATGTCTTCTGGTGCAGTGTTCTTATCAACTCCCAGGACCACGTATAGTGATTCTCCTGCCGTGGAGAGTGAACGCTGTCTTTGCTGCTCCGCCATTACTCACACACACTCCCCTCACACCACAACTACCTCCTCTGTCTGAAAGAAAAAGCAGAGAAACGGGTTATATTTGCTGTATGTACTCCTGCATCTGCTTTTATTCTTGCACTGCTTTTTGTCTGTCTTTTTCACACAGCAGCATAACATACAAAAACATGGAAGCATGCACATACTTGCCATCCCAGGGATGTGGCAATAAAATTGAAATGACTTTATTATCATTACACACTATTTCTGTGAATCTAAAACCCATTATCCATACCCTTTAGTGCAGCAAAACACTGAATACCACCTTCATTACATCAGTGAGAGTCACAGACTCAAATGTCCCTGTTCTGAGTCATTGCATTAACAGTGTACACACTCACGCTGAGGTCTGCAGAGGATCCACACAGCTGAAAGAATTCATGTGACTGTAGCATTCAGGAAACATCTTTTCTTCTGTATTGTGATGTACATATATGGATTATTATCAAAAATGAAAAAACATAGGGCGGGGACTTGATTCTATGCATGTTTGTTGATTGGATTTTGAGATGTGGCCATTGCCCTCAAAAGTGGAGGCAGATGAATGTGAGCTTGCAGGGGTAGAGCTTAAGCAAACTGAATTATGGGAGAAGTCCTGCATCCGTCACAAGAGAGAAGTCTGTTGTTTTCACCAGAAGATCAAGTGATTGATGACATTTTGATTAAACATTGCCATGTTTAAAAAAAAAAAATGTAAAAATGAAAACATATATGGATTTGTGGATGGATGTGATATGTACAAACTAAGATCCATAATGAGCATTTAGAAAATATCAGGTAAATTTTAATTTCATGCTGACTTTAATGTATAAACTTGAATGTTATGTAATAAAGAGGAAAATCAACAAGCTATCAAATTTATAACAGAGCATGTCCTATTTCTGGCATACTGTATGTACTTTCCCCATCACCAGTGTCATTCAATATGACTATAAAATAATAAAAATGATGATTTTTTGTTGTTGTTGGTTATGGTTAATGGTTTTGTGGTGGCATTCATGTGCATTCAACTCATGAATACAATATTTCCGGCATGACTTGAATGCAACACAACATCTGATTCAAGTAGCAAAAAGAACAACGTTGAGGTTTTTCAAAATTGCAAGCATAAATCTGATTAAGCACAATTAAGCACATTTTCCCCTCTTTAAAAGTTCATTAAGCTCACTTTATGCAGATGGATAAAAGACTGGCTCAGCCAGAGTATTATCTACGTGATTATATGCTGGCAGGTATGTGTTCAAGTGAAAACACATAGAAAGAGAGAAGGAGACACACAGGGACACATGTCTTCCACACAGGGAGGATCAGAAGTTACGACCTCCAGTATGAATCAAAGACAATTAACCCATTAACCCAGAGTAATTCAGGTTAAGACACCTCCACACAAAACGGCTGCCAGGAGAGGAGACATTTCACTGTCACAAGAGGCCAATAAAATAACCAATCATTTGCAAAAAACACACTTATGACGACTCTTTAAATGAGTACAAACGCCTCTTTTCTTCATGCGAGGAGCTCTTGTGCCGTGGTGAGAGACAGTTTCGCCTCCTTTCCAGGCTAATCGTGCAGCTTGTTAGCGAGCATTAGCAGATTAGTATTAGCAGAGCATCTGAATAAGTGAAGGGTTATTTCCGTCCCTTCTCAAACCCTGTGCGCTTCTTCAACCGGGACACTCCCATAATTCCTCCAGGTGTGATACACTAATAGAGTGTGTTTGAGAGGTTTTGTTGGGCTTCTGAATGAATATCTAAATGTCATTGACATTACCTCAGAGTAGTCTTTGATGATTTGTGTCAAAACAAATTCAACATCTGCTCAGATGTTAGTGGTGCTTTGTAATATTTACTATTGCTAATGCTTAGGATTTTCAAACCTCTTATTGTTCTTAATAATAATAATAATTATTTTTGTTTACTACTATAAATAATTAGCTATTACTTTTCTAGACAATTACAAATTATAATTTTTGCTTGGCAATAGATTTGCTTAGAGAATCAATCAATCCAATCAATCAATCAATCAATCACACCCTGAAGAAAAGACCAGAGTCTAGGGACCACAATATCATAAACTGTATCCAAAATCACATGCTGTCAGAGTATGTACTGCATTTGATGAATTTCTCAGCTGTCAATAAAGTGCATTCTGTAAGTACACTACCAGTCAAAAGTTTGAGGTTAGATTGTGGTGTGTAAGTCTCTTATGTTCACCAAGGCTGCATTTATTTGATTTATTTGATCTAATTTATTCCTGTGATGGTAAAGCTGAATTTTCAGCATAATTACTGCAGTCTTCAGTGTCACATAATGCTTAAGAAATCATTCTAATATGCTGCTTTGCTGCTCAAGAAACATGTACAGGTGCATCTCAATAAATTAGAATGTCGTGGAAAAGTTCATTTATTTCAGTAATTCAACTCAAATTGTGAAACTCGTGTATTAAATAAATTCAATGCACACCGACTGAAGTAATTTAAGTCCTTGGTTCTTTTAATTGTGATGATTTTGGCTCACATTTAACAAAAACCAATAAAATAAAACCAATAAAAAAAACATTTTTAGTGAATTGTTGGCCTTCTGGAAAGTATGTTATTTTAAACAGAAATCTTTTGTAACATTATAAATGTCTTTACTGTCACTTTTGATCAATTTAATGTATCCTTGCTGAATAATAGTATTACTTTCTTTAAAAAAAATGAATACAATTCTAGCAACATTTAGGTACTTAAAAGCCTCTTTTGACTTGTGAACTAGCAACCCCCCAGCACACTAGCCACCACATCACAATGTACTAAAAACTACTCGAAACACCTTAGCAACCACATACCAACGCCAAAGAAACCTCCCACAACAGCTTGGCATCATGGCAGTATTTTTTTACACAGAGAAACACCACCTACATTTACTGCAAAAAACCAAAAAAATCTATGTAAAAGTTTGTTGCTACAATTTCTATGGAATTTATGTTTACTACAATGTTTTTTTTTTAAATAATGTGTAATGAGTGTGTGTCTATACTAGCAGACGGACTTTCTGCTTCAGTGGTTCATTAAATGTGATTACTAATAGAGTTTTCATCAGGAGCAGGGCTCTGCAATGCAGCCTTATACCAAAACACTACATCCATCTCTCTTGCTCTCTCACACACTCCCTCCCCCCTCCTGTCTCAGCACCACCATATGGTCTGACTAAATCTTTAGTGGCCATCTCAGTCTGTGGACTAGAGACGGCTGTCAAAGTCTCCTCAGCTTAATAATGAACATCGCTGTCCACGTCTTTCCTGTATAGGTTTATTCATCATATCAAGTTCTCTGTCTGGCCCCTCTGTTTGTGTTCTAACATCCTCCCACGTCACTGTTTGCATCCTCTTTTCTCTGTCTATCCGAGCAGGTGAAGTGATGTGGCTTTTTTGTTATGTGCTGCAGGTTTTAAAAGGTCTGTTTGTAGAGGGATGGAATAGCAGGAGAGAGCGGGGCATGTTTGATGAGAGTCTGTTCACAATGAACAAATACACACACATACAGTATTAGTGCTGACGTACTGTCAACCAAAACTTAATTTAGAACCATATATAATCATTACTTGAAACAAAAAAAAAAAATTGGCCTAACTGATATGTAAAAAAAATTTAACTTATTTTTATTTCAGCTGGTTGGCAAGGCAACATTTCTCATTTTTACTTAAAAGCATAGTAAAAAATTGTCACCCTAATGTTGTTCCAAACCTGTATGAATTTCTTTCTTCTGTTGAACACAAAATAAGATATTTTGAAGAATGTCGGTAACCAAACAGTTGACGGTAGCCACTGACTTCCATTATTTTTTTCTCTATATGGAAGTCAATGGCTACCAGCAAATATTGGGTTTCCCACATTCTTCAAAATATCTTCTTTTGTGTTCAAAAGAAGAAAGAAGCTCCTACAGGTTTGGAACAACTTGAGGGTGAGTAAATGATGACAGAATTTTCATTTTTGGTGAACTATCCCTAAAATATATCAAACTAAATAACCAAACTCAAAAACTATATAGACATTTAAAAAACTAAACTTATAAAACACACAACAACACAACAAAATTTAAATGAAAACAGAAAATATAAAAATAAAAACTAGTTCAAAATATTAAAAAAAGAAAAATAACTATAATAGCATAGCATGTCAATGATACTAAAGCAACACTGCCTAAAATAATGTGTTGTTATTGATTATTGACCAAAAACTAGGAGCTTCAAGAAGTTGGAGACAATTGAACAGATCTGAAGCATCTATCAAAACAACATAAGGAGCAAGGTGGTGCTCAAAAGATCTCAAAGAACAAGAATAGAGACCAAACAGATGAGGAGTAGTGATGAACGAACAGCTGAGAGCAGTGACATTTTTATGAAGTCACATGGTCTTGTGTTGATAACAAAAACTTTCTTGCTTTTTATAATATCAGATATGAACAAACCAAGATACACAACAAGAATACCATGGTAACTCTCATGGAAATTTATATTCCATTACAGTCCAGGATTACACAAGTCTAAACACTCATTAGTGTTCATAATTTCATGTCATTGTTGATTTCTGTCATTGTTCTGCTTTCTGTCAGTCCACTACATCCAAATACAGGACTATAAAACACAGTGAACTGATAATTTTCTGCTTCATTATATCATCACTTTTGGCCAATTACTGCAAAATGGTATGAACAACCTGTCTACAAATGTGCTATCAAGACAAATACTGAAAAACACTGAAATTGGTAGATGGGCTAACAGTGTCAAACAGAAGAGTGTCAGTCAGTGACAAAGATACTGTGAATATAAAATAAAAACCCACCACAGTTCTGCTAAACAAATTCTGTCATTATTTACTCACCCTGAGAAGCTGTGGAGACAAACACTTTCAGAGACTTAAATGTCAGTCTATTTTGCACTTATTTTTCAGAATATAGTGCACAATATGTATGGATGTTTTTTGATAGTTTATGTTGTTTTTTGTCCTTGTTTACCATGTTATGCGACCATTAACCAACATCAGATAACTCCACACATAGACAAACCAATAATTTAAAACTAATAATTTAAAATCTCAGAGGGTTCTGACAAAACTAATGGTCCAAAAGGACAGTGACTAAAATAATAACCAAATAACAGCTGTAATATTAAAATATACACTACAGCTCAAAAGGTCAGTAAGTTTAAAAAAATTAAAAATTTTATTTAGCCAGGATGCATTAAATTGAACAAAAGTGACAGTAAATACATTTATTTTACAAAATATTTCTATTTCAAATAAACGCTGTTCTTTTGAACTCAAAAGAAAGAATTCTAAAAAAAAGTATCACAGTTTCCACAAAAATATTAAGATGAACAACTGTTTTCAACATTGATAATAATATTAATAATAAATGTTTCTTGAACACAAAATTAGCACATTAGAATAATTTGGTTCATGAAAGATCATGTGACACTGAAGACACTGGGAGTAATAAATTACATCTTAAAATATATTTTATATATTAATCTTACCAACCCCAAACTTTTGAATGGCAGTTTACATTTTGGATTGCGCTATTGTGATTAAGCAATGTTAAGCAAAGAGGGGAATTTTACTTCTCATTTCAGAAGTCTATGACACGTCACTGTTTGAACTGTATAAGCGGAATTCTCTGTAAGACGCCCTGTCATAGACTACACAGAGCTAGTTAGCCTGTGTTACTGGAATACTGACTAAACAAAAACCTTAACGAATCCTGGCACAGCGATGGGGGAAACAACTTCTAAAGAAAGTGCAGTAAATTAGCTAATGGAGTGCAAAGGTGCTTTCAGCAGGTCTTCTGAATGAGATGGACCACTCAGTTATGCAGCAAATTTAGAAACAAGTGGCAAAAAAGATAGCCGACCCACAGTGGCATTCAAAACTGAGATTTGGCAGATGAAATACATGCTAATGACAACAGAACAAAGTGGAAAACTGAGCACTTTGGACAGAGCACAAAGATGAAAAAAAGAGTTCCTTCTTGGTTCATGGCATGTCATCTCTGGACTGGTGGTAGACAGTCAAACAACTAGAACAAGCTATACAAACTTTGAAACACACAGCGAACAAGACAATGAACATTAAAGGGTTAGTTCACCAAAAAATAAAAATTCAGTCATAATTTACTCACCCTCATGTTCCAAACCCGTGTGACTTACTTTGGTGAAATTTAAAGGATTAGTTCATTTCCAGAATAAAAATTTCCTGATAATTTACTCACCCTCATGTCAACCAAGATGTTCATGTCTTTCTGTCTTCAGTCAAAAAGAAATTAAGGTTTCTGAGGAAAACATTCCAAGATTTTTTTCCATATAATGGACTTCAATGGAGGCCAACGCAGTTAGTTAGTAAATTATCATGAAATTTGTATTCTGGAAGTGAATTAATCCTTTAAAAGAAAATGCTTTGAAAAACCTCACTGACACATTTTCATTCTTGGGTGAAGTATCCCTTTAAATTCTGTCATTAATTACTCACCCTCATGTCGTTTCAAACCCATAAGACCTTCGTTCATCTTCGGAACACAAATTAAAGGGGTCATATGATGCTTTTTAAAAGATCATTATTTTGTGTATTTGGTGTAACAGAATATGTTGACATGCTTTAATGTTCAAAAAACACATTATTTTTCAAATACTTTTTGTGCGCGAAAGAAAAAAAAAAAAAACGACTTTATTCAACAATTCATCTCCTCCGCCACCCTGGTGCCATTTTGGAGAGTATCTGCTGGACGTAAACAGCATATGCTGTTCTGTGTCAGCTGCGTCACACGGGTACGCTGTTTTCGTTCAGATCAAATCACAACAACGAAAGAAACAGATCCGGCGTGACGCAGCTGACACAAGTGAGCAAAACTTGACAAAATCACCTAAAACCTAAACTTTGAGGACGTCCTCATTTGTAAAACCGTGTGTTTTGTTATTTGTGAACATACAGCAGGACACAAGGGAGAGGAACTGATCAGAGATGTATCAGAAGAAGGGAGACAGATGGCATCAAATACAGCATTTTACATTACATTATGCCAAGTGATACTGTATATAGAAGCATTACCATGGCAAAGACTAAAAAAAACTGTAAATGGCTCAACACAACTTCTATACAGCAAAATCACTTCACTGTCAAATTGACAATCAAGAAAACTTGTAGCAGTTGATGTATATTGAGTTGAGCTCTAGGAGAAAGAGAAAGTAGAAAGTAGTGAGGTGGTTATGGGTTATGAGTCACAATGCAGAACTCGTGTCCACACCCACACACACATTATATATATATATACATGGCCGGACATACCATTGGGCTTGAGTGGGCTGCAGCCCATGGGCCCCGCCTTATTGGGGGCCCCGCCTTTGCCCGTTTACGTTTGTTTGATTTGTTCGTTATATGCCAGTCAGAATTCAGAACTTATTAGCCGCATTTCTTTCCACTGCGCACGCAAGATCTAAACGGGCCAGCCGGGGCTACAGCTTACAACTACGACCTTCGAGGCCACAATCAAACAGCATAAACTGGTATTTATGATTATTTCACATAGAAGAAGGACACACGTATTGAATCGCGTCTGCACCGATTAGTTTGTTATCACATGGCTAAGTTACTTTAAACAGCTCCATTAAGCCTTTAGCCCCAAAGAGCGCACATTTAGAAAGATAATGATAAATTCTCAAATGTTCTGTATTTTCATCGGTCTTCTCAAAGTGAAGCCAGACATCACTACGTGACTTTGAGGTCATGATTCTCTCTCTTCTCACGTCTTTTGATGCATCCTGTGGCAAGCTAACCAATCAGAGCTCAGGGCGCCGCCCAAAGTGCTGCTATAACCAATCAGGAAAAAAAAAAAAAATTCGATCATCGTTTACATGATCGATCATCGCTGTCACGGTCGAGTACTCGATCACTGTTGCACATCCCTAGAAGGACATACGTATTGAATCGCGTCTGCACCGATTGGTTTGTTATCACATGGATACTTTAGCCAAAGAGCGCACATTTAAAAAGATAATGATAAATTCTCAAATGTTCACTCCTCATTTCTTTACAGAGGATGATTCTATATTACTATATATTAATGTTCGACTAAATTATGCGATCATCTGATGAGTTTTGAGCGTTCTCTCTCGTCTTACTGCCATTCCCATAGTGGGGAAGAAATGTCATCAAAATGATTTTAAATAAAAAA
>NW_015636566.1:551320-551613 GCF_001515625.1 Sinocyclocheilus rhinocerous
AATGAGTTTCTGTTTTTATAACATAGCTATGCCTATGATATAGGACTTAGTCTATCACGCAAACAAGAGTCCTGTTTTTTTTTTTTTCTCGAATAGCTGCACGATTGCAAATGTACAATAAACAACAACTTACAGAGTAACTTTCAGACACAAAATTCCGTTTTGCTCCGTCACTATGTTTGTGTATTTTGTGTTATAATTATGTTCTATTTGAGGGCATTTGTAGTATAGGTATAGGGCCCAAACATATCCTCAAGCCCAGGGGCCCTCTAAGTCCTGCCCTGTATATATAT
>NW_015636566.1:551718-556525 GCF_001515625.1 Sinocyclocheilus rhinocerous
TCCTGCCCTGTATATATATATATATATATATATATATATATCAAAAAGCATATAGTACATAGCAGGCTTTTCAAGCTATGATTACTTAAAGCCTTAAGCCTACTAGAATGGATTGATATGGGTAGATAATTACAACTCAAAGACTTGACAGCAATACAGAGTAAAAGACCTATCACTTCTCTATCTGTCAAGAGCAAAGCCAGTGACAACAGGACAACTGGCAGTATCTTGTCCATGATGATTAGCAAGCAGACCATTGTTTTAGATGGAGCAGCAACGCAAATCTAACGAATAACCGCAAATACTGATGGCATCCCGGTGGGAAGAGTTTCAATACAGATGCAGGCCAAACGGCACATTGTTGACTGACGGTTGGAGATTTAGAGCCTTTAATCTCCATGTTCTGCGCTCAGCATCCATATTGGTTTGCCAACAGTTCCCCCACATATGGAAATTATATCATCATTTACTTGTTTCAAATCTGTTACACTTCCGAAACACAAACGACGGTGCAGAACAGCCGCACTTTAACTGTTTAACTGTATGGAGAATAAAATGCAATGACAATGAACGTTGACTGAATCTGTAAGTCTTTAACATTTCATTTTGTGTTTCATGAAGAATGTCAGTCATGCGACATGAGGTTGAGAAAATTATGACACACTTTTCACTAATGGTGAACTACCCCTTTAATGCTGCTTCACCGGTCAGCACCGGGCTGCATTAAGCTTTCTCGTTCAAAAACGTACCTACTACAACAGTACTAATCCATGAGCAAGGGCAGCATGCATGCATGTGTAGCAGGATTGAGACGCACAGATTTTCCTCTGGCTGTGTTCTTATTTCTTACCGTCTAGGAGAGAAAGGAAGGTAGAAGTGCAGTTCGTCAGTTCTTCGTAAATTATTTCCTATATCTATAAAAGACCTTCAAACAGGAGTAAGTCAGCCTGCGGTGATCAGATACGGCGTCCGAGTCTTATGATCGTGAGCAGCGTCTCCACACAATGGGAGTCGTGCGCTGACGTCACGCTCGATCTAGAAAGGAAAATGGGCGGAAAAAGGGAAGCAAATCAAACGGACACATTTCTGAATTCTGATCTACTGAAAGCCTGCTGTGTTTTCGGTGTCAAAATTATTGAGGATAATTCACGATATAGTAAGGTAAGTGCTGGCTGATGAAAACATTCAAAAATAAATAAAGTAAAATTAATAACTAAATAGAAGTTACAACGAACGTAATATTTTAGTTATTTTGACAAAACTTTAAATTATATTAAAAAAAAAATGTAAGCAGTACTCTACCTCAATGCTATTAAAATACATTTGATCGACGGCCAATCCAAACAAGGTATAGCTGAAATCTCGTTTCCCTTAAAAATCGCGAGAGCTTAGTACGGCCTTTCTCCCCGAGCTGCTGGCGAGGAAAGTGTACACAATCAGGTAAAATTCAACATTTTTTTTGCATAATCGACTGATTATTTTAAGTGTGGACAACGAATGGTAATATATAAAAGCTTGAAGAATATCTGTGCTTATTAACGTTTATATGTGTCTGTTGTAACGGACATTTTTAAATCAGTTGTTATCTCTTCTCCTGCGGTAACGTTACAGGCTTCAATGTTATGATACAGGCCTTTATAATTAGAGCTTCCGGTCATCATAAGCGAAAATGTAATCTTGCTTAATTTCTATAACATTGTTGATTTATATATTCTCATTGTATATTAGCTGATTCGTTATCCTTTTCTATAGCTTGTTGTATCAGTGCCCTAGTCTTTCTCTAACTAAAATCATTAAAAAGTAAACGTAATAGTATATGGAAATAATATATATATATTATATAAATATGCAATGACAATGAACGTTGACTGAATCTGTAAGTCTTTAACATTTCATTTTGTGTTTCATGAAGAATGTCAGTCATGCGACATGAGGTTGAGAAAATTATGACACACTTTTCACTAATGGTGAACTACCCCTTTAATGCTGCTTCACCGGTCAGCACCGGGCTGCATTAAGCTTTCTCGTTCAAAAACGTACCTACTACAACAGTACTAATCCATGAGCAAGGGCAGCATGCATGCATGTGTAGCAGGATTGAGACGCACAGATTTTCCTCTGGCTGTGTTCTTATTTCTTACCGTCTAGGAGAGAAAGGAAGGTAGAAGTGCAGTTCGTCAGTTCTTCGTAAATTATTTCCTATATCTATAAAAGACCTTCAAACAGGAGTAAGTCAGCCTGCGGTGATCAGATACGGCGTCCGAGTCTTATGATCGTGAGCAGCGTCTCCACACAATGGGAGTCGTGCGCTGACGTCACGCTCGATCTAGAAAGGAAAATGGGCGGAAAAAGGGAAGCAAATCAAACGGACACATTTCTGAATTCTGATCTACTGAAAGCCTGCTGTGTTTTCGGTGTCAAAATTATTGAGGATAATTCACGATATAGTAAGGTAAGTGCTGGCTGATGAAAACATTCAAAAATAAATAAAGTAAAATTAATAACTAAATAGAAGTTACAACGAACGTAATATTTTAGTTATTTTGACAAAACTTTAAATTATATTAAAAAAAAAATGTAAGCAGTACTCTACCTCAATGCTATTAAAATACATTTGATCGACGGCCAATCCAAACAAGGTATAGCTGAAATCTCGTTTCCCTTAAAAATCGCGAGAGCTTAGTACGGCCTTTCTCCCCGAGCTGCTGGCGAGGAAAGTGTACACAATCAGGTAAAATTCAACATTTTTTTTGCATAATCGACTGATTATTTTAAGTGTGGACAACGAATGGTAATATATAAAAGCTTGAAGAATATCTGTGCTTATTAACGTTTATATGTGTCTGTTGTAACGGACATTTTTAAATCAGTTGTTATCTCTTCTCCTGCGGTAACGTTACAGGCTTCAATGTTATGATACAGGCCTTTATAATTAGAGCTTCCGGTCATCATAAGCGAAAATGTAATCTTGCTTAATTTCTATAACATTGTTGATTTATATATTCTCATTGTATATTAGCTGATTCGTTATCCTTTTCTATAGCTTGTTGTATCAGTGCCCTAGTCTTTCTCTAACTAAAATCATTAAAAAGTAAACGTAATAGTATATGTAAATAATATATATACCTGCGGGAAACTGAGGCTGCATTGGAGTTTGCACAGACACAGCTAGCTGAACAGGGAGAGGAAAGCCGAGAGTGTCTGACAGAGATGGAGCGCACCCTCGCACTCCTGGCGTTTGATAACCCAGAAGAGTCGCCCTTCGGTGACCTGCTTAACATGATGCAGAGACAGAAGGTAACATTGGTTGTTCTATATTATCTTATATTTTTAATATATTATTATTATTAGGGCTGTCAGCGTTAACGCATGCAATTAATTTTACAGTCCTTAACGTGTTAAAATAATTTAACGCAATTAACTCAAAATTACTGAAGCACAATATCTATTCTAACCCTTTAACCCGATTTTGCTTCTCTGCTTGCGATCAGATCATTTTAAGCCGCTAAACTCCGGGAAAGTTTTCAGACCAATGATCCAGTAAGCGAATGCATTCAAACAATCCATCCAAAACAGCGCTAATATAAAGGAAATCAGGCTGATTACATCAGAGATTGCAGAGAGAACAGAGACTAGCGTTGCGTTTTCAGTGAATTATTCATTCAGTGTGTTTCGCTTTAAAACACGAGCTCTGTCATATTCTGTGATTGTCTCTGAAGAGCGCGAGCCCTCACATGTCGCGCTGTGTGTGAAGAACAGACTGAACGGATTGTCAACACATCCCACCACAACACAGATGAGGCGCAAACTACATGTTTTCGACTGGATAACCAGTGTCTCGCTAGTAAAGTTTTGATGGATGAAGACTGCAATCAAGGTAAAGACGATTGCGGTGGCGTACCATACAGGAGTCGTACAGTAAGTACGCGTGAGTCCGTTATATTAATGCGTGTATGAGTGCTCTTGACGCACTGATCGCACATTGTATTTATGCACAGGCACAGACATTTCCGTACATTCACATTGTTTCCACACATTCACGATAATGTTTTGATTTGTCATGTGTATGTTGCTGTGTTTAGTTATTCTGAATGGATCAGTGTACTATAGTAGATATCTGCATTCAGCAGGCGGTGGTTTAGGAGTTTTTGGCATCTCCATGCGGTCCTGTTCGGTATCGCAACTTGACTTCTCTAAAATGTAAAAAAGCTCTTTGCTGTTGCACTGTACACATACTATACAATTATAATAATTTTTTCTTTCATCTGTGCTTATATGGGCTCCTTATATCATTTGGTTCTTTGGTGTCCTTTTGGAGTTTCTAAGTGCCCTTTTTTAGAAAGGCATCTAAATTTATCTTGGGGAAAAAAGCTTGCAGAAAATACAGATTTTTGACAATCACTTTTCAATCTTTTGGTTTACTTTGCTGGATATAATCAATCGATTAAAATATTTAATCGCGATTAATTACATGATTGTCATGAGTTATCTCGTGATTAATCACAACTTAATCGCACCTTTTTATCTGTTCTAAATGTACCTTAAATTAATACTTTTCAAGTTTTTAAAACTAATCAACAAGGGCATGGACAAATATGGATGCTTTATGCAAATGTATGTTTATTATTAGTAAAACCATAGTCAACACAGAGCATGAAGACTAGACGTTATTAGCGCGTTAATTTTGACAGCCCTAGTCTTTTGTAATCTGAACTCAAAACTTTCTGAAATGTCTTTTCCACTGATGTCACTTTTCTTTCAATCTGCCAGTAATTGACAGCATGTGGTCTTCTATAACAGGTGTGGA
>NW_015636567.1:0-1240 GCF_001515625.1 Sinocyclocheilus rhinocerous
GGAACATACGCTTCTTTCGAACTGGAATCATTCATGGCGGAATATGTGAAGTCCACTTCGTAGTGCACTAACTTACGGCTGAATAGAACAAACCCCCCCCCAGATAGCACACGCACGTCGCGGAGACGTCTGTGCGATGTCGTCTTTTGCGTCTGGCAGATGAATATTTTAGGGCGTTTGCTCATCTGGCATACGTCGCCGAGAGGTCCCTGCCAGCTGTTAAGACGACGCCTAGCCTATGTATTCCAGACGTAAATAATTTAGAACGTCTAGGATCCGCTCTTTAAACGATGTTAATCAGATGTTCATACGTCTGCAAGATGTCTGATTGATGTAGGACAGACGTCGTTTTATCAAAACTTCCCCCTCCCATTATTTTAATAAAATACCCTTGCGATATCTATAATAATCCTCCCTCATGCATGTTACAATTACCAAACATAATCAATTAATAAACCACACACTCTCAACTAATAGAACACACATTTGTTAATTTTATTTAAAAAAAAATACATTTAATAACAGGCAAAGAAAACATTTGATTCATACAAAAACACTATAACAGTTTATGCAAACAACAATACACTATTTGTAACATATATATATATACAGGCATTTATAAAAAATACATAAAAAGTTAAATCCTCCCTGGGGCATACATAAAAAATACATAAAAATTTAAATCCCCCCTGGGGCCAAGCCTAGGAAATCTTTTAATAAATTTTTCGGCGTCTGCTTCGGTTGGAGACAGAAGGACGGGATTCCTCGTAGCTGCAGCTGTATGTTAAAAGAAACAATTACAAAAATTTAAAAAAGATCGAGCAACCTGCTTCCACTTACATTGAAATGAACGTCAGATATTTTTTTTCTTTATCTGGTTCTTCTGAATAAATCGGACAAAGTTATCTAATTAGCATAAAGAACAACTCAAGCTGGTTCGCCAACTGCCAAAAAACAAGAAGAAGAAGACGCACGTGAACTACGCACGTGAGTTGGGGTGCGTCAAAGCTCTTCCCGCGTTATTCAACCTAACCATGTGTCGTGCTGTGCAGGAGACGCATCTTGGTTAGTTGCAATGGAATATTTGCTTAAGGTACGTGTATATTTTAAAACGAATTTTATTGTGCCTGCGATCGGTTTTATAATAACTTCCAAATTAAGTTGTGTATCACCTATTTGTTAACTAGCGAGTATAACCATAAGTTGTTTCGCGTGCGTTTTGGTTGGGCAAATGGATTTC
>NW_015636568.1:0-829 GCF_001515625.1 Sinocyclocheilus rhinocerous
AGGAAAATACAGAAAAAATATTATAGAATACAAATGATTGGTTATCGTTCAGCAGTGTATTTGATTTCTTAGCCAATTAAAAGACATAAGAAAAATAAAGCCTGTCAATTAGACAAGTCAAAAGTTTTTTTTTTTTTTTCTGTCCCCATTTCTGAAATGATGGCTACGCCCCTATGTGTGCAGTACAGAAAACAGAGTATGAGTCTGCTTGTGCTTGAATGGTATAAAGTCATATTAAAATGCGCATCGATGAGGAATCAAATTTTTTATTTTATAACAAGTAGACGATTCCTGACCTTAAGCATCCTTTTCCAGAATTGGAATAGATTTTGGATTCCCAGGCCTAGGTATGGGTTAACATTTTAAATAAAATGCTCTTTTTTTGTCCTACCGAAAATGTGCCTGGAGTCCACCTTTGTTATTATAACAAACTACACTTTCAATGTGATTTTAAACCATTCAAGTCAAGAAGTCTTACGGGCTGTTTTCTCTGATGCACGCATCCTTGTGTAAGTGTTCTTTAGCCTGTTGATTTTCATTCATAGTATTCAGCTAACTATGAAATATTTTGCAATAAGATGATATCTAAGATTTTTTCATTTATTCATTTTTTTTTTTACCTTATTGGAATCGAAATTAGGACTTGACAAGAATTGGAATCATTAACGATTAACGAATTCAAACGATGCCCAACCTTACCCATACCCCACATTATTTTTTTACTGGCACCTTTCTATTCACACTGTTTAAGACCCTTTCTTTACTTTCAAACCTTCACTTACCAGTCAAACATGACAATTAATGAGACTAATATCATGTTTTGCTCCAA
>NW_015636569.1:0-908 GCF_001515625.1 Sinocyclocheilus rhinocerous
TTTAGGCGAAAATACCAAAAACGCCCCAGAGAATAAGTGGTTAATTAGTGTGGGTTGGTGTTTGACATCAATGAGAGACGTTATAAAAGCTCCATTTGTTTCTGACTGGAAGAGAAAGAGTCTGAGAGTGTGATGGAGGAATGAGAGTGAATATTGAGTCAATGTGTGTTTGAAGAAAGAGAAGATGAATGAAAGAAAAGAATCAGAAAGATGCCCTTCTTTTGAGGCTTTAGTTTGTTTCTTTTGTGGATTCAGTAGAGATGCGTCTCTTGATGTTTGGATGAAGTTCAGACTTTCATCACACTCATTCTCCAGCAGAAGAGACTCCAGCGTGACTGTGATCAACACTGATCCGGATCATTGAGCAGCTCTCCTCACATTTCAGCATCATTTCACAATCATTACTGATCAATCGGACCTTTTATTTAGTGATTTGACTGATTATTGGCCTGTTCACATCCAGATTGAGAGCCGTTCACGGCTGACTGAGGTTTAAAGCACCAAATGACAAAGAAAATCATCATGGTTCCTTTCAAGCAAGCACTAATTATTGAAAGACTAGAAACAGTCTAAAAATGCATTTAAAAAATATCAACATGTAACATACAGATGGGAGCAAAAAGCTCCTTGTGTTCATTGTTCTGCATCTGAAAGTGAATCAGAAACTCAAGTGAATCATTTGCACAGCAGCAGATCTGAAAGTGAATCAAACCCGCTGGCTCCATCATCTCAGTTTTGATTTGCAGTCGTGACTGTCTCCTGCTGCTCCTCTAGAACAGAGAGAAACTCTCCAATAGATCATGGGACACAGATAATGAAGTGGATGATTATACAGAGAAGCAAAACATCATTTAAAACGCTCAAGATTTGCAGAAACTATTTTCTGCCGTCTCTTTTTTCCTTTCCAT
>NW_015636570.1:0-463 GCF_001515625.1 Sinocyclocheilus rhinocerous
AAAATACAAATCTTTGTAATCCCAGGCTATCTGTAATCAGAAGAAAAGGCTATAAAGATCGGCCACCTGCAGGATCCTCACATGCGATAGCCTACTAGCCGGGGCAACTTCTTTATGTTTACAGAAGTGACGTAATGACGCAGTGCCATGCTCGAATTTCCCCCAAAAACCTACCCATACCACTCAAATTAGAAAACATTATTTTAAGCTAACCGTTGTGAGTCGGGCTAAAGTAAGACGACAGTTTTGAACACTGGCTGGTTATGTACTTGCACAAATATTGATTTTGGATCATTTTGAACCAAAAAAAGTTACGGACTGCAGCTTTAACACATTATAAAAATCTATTTGTGAACGGAGTATTAATAATAAACATAGTCTAAACATTTAGACTTAGCATTCGATTTCAAACATTTTTGTCAGGAATTATAGTTTGGGAAAAACCCAGCCAGTAAATGTGTTC
>NW_015636571.1:0-2410 GCF_001515625.1 Sinocyclocheilus rhinocerous
GAAATATGTTAAACTGTAACACTAAAAGCTATGGTTTAAGAGATTAACTCAAATCCAGCACTATATTGTGGGTGATATTACCAGTATATCACAGGGTGATATTTAAACCCTGCTAAATGCTCCCCCTGATTTTATGGCTTTTACAATGATGCATTTAAAGTCTTCATATGTTGTCATGTGTGCTACTGGAAAGATAACTGTATTAGTGCAAGCGCTCACTATTGGGAAGCATATGGTGTGCTGTGGCATTCTGACTTGACAGTCATGATCAAATTTGAAAACTATCTGAAAAGCCTTCTGTTCCGAAAGCAGTAGTGGCTTATGCCCCTGGCCTGTAATCCATTGCATGACTCTAGGGACAGTGAGGTGGGATGGCTCAGTTTCCACTTCTGCTGTATCTTCAGCACTCTCTATAGTTTTGTGTAAAGAAAAAAAACCAAGTGTTACCGCAACAAAGGACTGAGAGACTCTGGTTTTATAGCAATCCTTTGCTATGTTACACTGAAAATACTGGACAAATCTCATATTCTAAAAGTCTCTTTTTCTCTATCCCCGTTCAGTATCCCACTTTTGATGAAGAAAGTCATATCTTGGACAGCCTGAGAGTGAGTAGTGTTATTCAATTTTAATTTTGGGTAAACCATCCCATTAAGATTAATAATAAAGTACAATACAACGCAAAGCCCACCTCCACATTCAATTTCTTGAAGGAAGTCCTGAAAGTAGTTTATGATTTTGCTCTCTACCGAAGCCCTTGAAGTTCCTCTCTCACTCATTTCAGGAGCAACATTGCTGAGAATATAGTCTGCATCTGGCTGGAAAAAGAACAAATTGTCAGTAGAACAACAAATTGGTGTTTGGTTCAAAAAAACAATGTTGTTACCAAATTTAACTTACTGTACAATCCTCCCCAGGGACAAACAGACTCTTACAAAGATTTGGATGCTCCTTAAGTATGTCCAGCAATCCATAGAGCTGGAGGCCTTTGCGCAAGTCTCCAAGCATTGGTGTAACTCGAAATGTTGCATGGAGAACAATTGCTCTTGTGGAGAAAAACAAAAGTAACAAATTTAATAATAATAATAAGAAAAACTGTAAGTCTAGAAATACAGCATAAGTTTGTTTCAAGTTGTAAGCAATTTAGGTTAACAAGTTAAATTTAATTTGACTAAATGTAACATTAAAAAGTCTTCCAAATTATATCTTTCATGACACAGTCTGCTTAAAAGGGAAAGTATTTTCCATATTTACCTAATTATGGCATCTTTTTGTTCCATGTTGAGTGCTCCTGTGTATCCACAGCTGATAATTTCATCTGTGAATTCAGTCAGATCAGTTGCCTCTTCAACCTAAAGAAAAACAGTCAGTGACAACAGGATGCCAAAATAACTCTATGTGATTACTTTTTGGTAATATGCAAACCAACAATGCAATATACTGCTGGTAACTATTAGGCAGTATTCAGAGTGAAGTTACCTTTGCGATCAATAGGGAGTATTCAACATCATCTACATCGTCCTTGCAAATTCTGGTGACATCAACTTCCCCAGTGGTGAGGTAAAAGTAGCACCACTCTCGCATAAAACATGGGGCTGGGCCACCTTGAGCTAGGCTGACAGCAAAGATCTCTCCAGCAGTCCTATTATTCCAAAGTGAGGTTTTAAAAAGCACTCAGTCATTGCCATTACACATATAATTTAAAAATGTAGCTACAACATCACAAACCTGAAGAGACCATTGTCAAGGTCACTGTTGGAGTACTGTGGACTCTTTGCTCTCTGACCCAAGAAGAGGCGTATTTCAATGCCACTGATCATTTCTTTGAATAACATTGAGAAAAAGCAGTGTGTGAATTACACAGATAAATTTAATTTATTTTTGTTACAGCTTTTCCACTTTTATTATACTTAATAACTTGCCTGTAAGAAACTCCTTTCGTAAAGCACCAGAGTCGACTCCAGCTTCGCCAATAAAGGTTATCTTTAGCTGGTTGGCTGGATTTCCTTTTTTCTGTCTTTGCCACTGCTTGAGCCCCCTCTCTAGGAGATTGTCCCGTGAAACACAAATGCGGAAATGATTTTCTGCATTTACTCGGCCAGCAAGCAGCTCCAGAAGATCTTCTAGACTGTGGCAGGAGATAATGAGATGGTGAACACCATATACACTGTAACACTTAATGAAACTTTTAGACTCTGTACTAAATGAAAATGTTACCATAATACTTGTGGAGAGCTTGAATTGCCTGTTGTATCGTCAGCAATACAAGAATTATCATTGTGCATAAAAGAGCTGTGATCTGGAGACTCCACTGTAATGTGGAGAGAATAGAGTTTTTATTTTACAGTGGAACATGTGGCATTAAAGTACTTGGGGTTGATTTATAACATATTTGTTTCCAAGAACTGTTTCC
>NW_015636572.1:0-467 GCF_001515625.1 Sinocyclocheilus rhinocerous
AAATCGCGTTTTTTCATATCGCGATATTATCGCAAATGCAATTAACTGTTCAGCCCTAGAAGAAAGTCATATACACCTAGGATGCTTTGAGGGTGAGTAAAACACAGGCTAATTTTCATTTTGGGGTGAACTAACCCTTTAAGGCCTCCACAAATGCTGATGTTGTGTAAATGCATCCAAAGTGCGCAGGTTTTCTGTTTTTAGTTGAAAACGGTGTCGTATATATGCCTCATTAATGATATTTAACTGGGGTTAAGTTGAAGGGGGTGTTTACAAAACACTAGGGCTGTCCTCGACTAAGGATTTTTCTGGTCGACTAGTAGTCGCATTAGTTGACTAATCGCACGTTTATTAATAAACCATTTAAATCATTATTATGAGCCTTTAATTGCCTATAGCCTAATAAACGCTCAAGCGTGCGCTAAAGCTTGCCACAGCGCACCGGCAGAAGTAATGATTATGAATGT
>NW_015636573.1:0-7628 GCF_001515625.1 Sinocyclocheilus rhinocerous
GGAACCAAAGTTTACACGACTGCGTTCTCTGGAATCCTCTCAAGCAGTGGACATCTGTTCCGATTGGTTGCCGCCAGATGCCGCCGAACCGCGTCATAGCTCATTACCATAAAGTTGACCTGATTTCAACTCTCCTCGACGCCCTCAACGTCCAAGTCGCGCCGCGCCGCTGCTCGCTGCTGCCCGACGCCGGCTCACATTGAAAATGAATGACTTCCGGCCACTTTGACGCTCTCGACGGCGGCGGTGTGAACGTACGGTTAATGGAAGAATACTTGATATTTTAAGGGGCGCAATAAGAACCACTGTATATTCATTCAGTGTTTCTATAATAAAGCGCAGAAAACATTCAGATGCGTCTTTTTAATGCTTTACGATAGCTGAGCGCAGAAACCACAACCTGCAACTTGATATACAGGAGTCAGGACAGTCTCATCAGGCTGACTGATGGTGAGTGCACAGTTGTTTATACTGTAAACTAATGAAACTGAGTTTACGCAGACATTAGGCATACACAGCCTGTTCAACTGCAGAAGAATTGCGGAAGATATCATTGTTTTTTGTTTGTTTGTTTTTTGGCCATAAAATGCCAATTTCACCATACATACGGGCTACTTAACCTTAATAATAACGCATCAATCAGTGTATTGGCAGGTGTAGTTATAACAACTTGTGAGAAAAACAGTTTTTCCTCTTAAGTGCGACAGTGTATAACTTGTGTATAACAAGTGTATAACAGTGACCAGACTGTAAAAAAACCTGCCAGAATTAAGCCAGAAGTGCCGAATGTAAGCCAGACTCGGCTTACACTCTTTTGCTATCTGGGATGCAGCCTTATGTAATAGACATGTGGTCCTGAGGCAGGAGTCAACGTGAATGGATCTCATCGAGCCTTCAGATATCACTGTAGTATTATAAGAAGAGTTTTTGTCTTTAATTCATTTGATAGTCTGTTACTGACTAAACAGAGCTCTATAATTAGCCTTTATAAAAAAAAAATTGTTAAACGGTGCGGGAAGGTCTTGAGGAACTCTTGACTGAAAACAACAAGGCTACTAACGTGATTAAAAACGGTGATAGTAATAATGAACGTCCTAAAATGTGATTATATGATAATTAATAGATGTAAAAATTAATAGAAGTAATCCAGCTTTAAGGCCGGATACCACAGGTGAATAAGGTAAATTTTTAACTAATCGATATCACCTCATTTACCTCCCTAGTTGATTGATCACAGTACATTAAGACAATTATTTATTTATTTATTGTAAAATGTTATGTTTAGATGCAAATAGGGCATCATCAAGTTTCAAATTCTTGTTTCATTTGCTGACATATTAAATCAGGAAATACTATAAACTGCCAGGGAAAAAAAAGTCATAATGTTTTTCTGACCTGGAAAGTTTGGTGTATGGAAGTGCTACTGAAGTGGATATTTCTGGCTCAATGCATCACAAAGAAAAGAATTGTCAGAAAATGGCCTTTAAAGATAGCCTATGTGTTGTAATTGAAATCTACTGATGCAAATAGATAAAGTGTAATGGAGTAAAAACACTTGAATGTGACAAAATGGAACCTCAAGGTTGATCTAGGAAAAGGTGTGCAAATGTATAGGGCCCCATTCCTATATTTTGCCCGGGGCCCCCAATTCACTAAATCCGCCCCTGAGTGATATAAAAACACCCGGGCCTCGTTTAGATTTTTAAACCTGCAGTAGGTGCTCATGTTTATTAAACGAAGCCTTTTGGAAAATAGGTCAGTTTTGACATTGTGGAGTGCCACAAATAAATAAATGTATGGGAAACACATCCCACAGCACAACCACTTGAGCCCAACTTCAGTCTACTCATCACCTTAACTTTAACTGCGTTTGTAGCCGGTGCCATAGCCAGACTGAATAACAAATGCAGACCGGAAGTTAACTTCGGGCCAGCCGCGTGCGCCTGATGAAACCGTCTATAGGTCATTACACAAAAACGTCTGCAAGTTTTTTTTGTTTTGTTTTTTTAAAGATTACAGGGTTTAAAGATTACAAGTTTACAGGGTTATAAAAAATAACCTAAAATAACCATTAAGGAACGTTCTGTATAAGTTATTTTTAGATTATTAAAAAATAACCACCCTGCAATGTTCTGGAAACACTATATGATGGTTGCAAAATAATAACCTAAATAAAATAACCATTGGGGAACGTTCTGTATAAGTTATTTTTAGGTTATTAAAAAATAACCACCCTGCAACGTTCTGGGAACGTTATTTTATAGTTGCAAAAATAAAACCTAAAAAGAATGTTCCTAGAACATTAACGTTCTGTGTTTGCTGGGTTGTGGTTGTATGCCTGGACTCCGCGGTTCCTTCCGTGTTGTCCGCATCGCAGAAATCATAGGGCTCTAGATATATTGACAGTGTATAGTCAGGAAATAAGTTTCAACTTTAAAATGGAATACAACTACCATTTACGTGAAATAGTGGTGTGCCATGGATAAACCTTACACACAAACAAGCAGTTGTGTGTTGCGCATTCCAAACTGTGTCGCACGCGTGCTATAGTGGCAAATGTAATCAAAACATTTTCTTCCTACCACGTGCTAGCCGTGCATGCACAAACCCTGGTTTCAAAGACAAGGCTTAAACCTAGCCCCGGACTAAAATGCATTTCTGGGCTGTTTTAACTAAGAGACACTTGGACTGACTGATCTTAAAATATGTCAGTGCCATTGTTTTGTCTCAAAATGCACATCATTAGTGTTTTTATCTATGGCATGTTTATAAAAGCTACTCAAATGTCTTAATTGAACTATGGCCTAATACTGGCTTAATCTAAGCCCTGTCTGTGAAACTGGGCCAAAAATTACCAGAAATAATCATAGCACAAAATCATATTTTATTGAAACACATTCTTGTAAGTTACCCAAGACAACTTGTTTTACATTACATGCCTGTCACTTTGCACACACGAGGAACACGGGAACGAAGGAGCGAGGAGACACGAAGTAAATAAATCAAAAGGGTTTTATTAAACACAACGCTGGGGATCACAGGGCTCGACACATCAGGAGAACAGAATGACGTTTAATGGCTGACAAAGAACAAGAACCGGAACACACTTTAAATACACAGGAACTGATGAGGGGAAGACGAGGGACACCTGGAACTAATGAGAAAATCAACATTGGAAACACCTGGGAACAATGAACTCAAAACACGAGAGATGGAAACTGGGTGAAACTGGGAAAAGGCATGTTCTGGGCCAACACTGGAGCGAGCTCTGGGGCTGAAGCCGACACTGGAGTGAGCTCTGGGGTAGGAGCCGACACCCTTCTCCTCACCCCTTGTTTCCTCTTCTGGATCGGGGGGAAAAGGCGTAGTCGGCGTGTGAGAGTGCTGAACGTCCTGCAGGCTTGCCATATTAATGTCTGGCGGGCTTGCCATATGCGTGGCCAGCGAGCTGGAGATAGCCCCGGCTGACGGGCTTGACATCGGCCTGGTCAGCAGGCTGGAGATAGCCCCGGCTGGCGGGCTTGACATATGAACCGCCGGCGGGCTTGCCACATGAACGCTTGGTGGGCTGGTTCTGTGCATCCGGCGGGCTTGTCTTCGGTGAGGCCAGCGAGCTAGAGATAGCCCCGGCTGGTGGGCTTGACACCGGCGTGGCCAGCGGGCTGGGCTTGACATCGGCCCGGTCAGTGGGCTGGAGAAAGCCCCGGCTGGCCGGCACGCTTCACAGCTCGGCGTTCTTCTTACTGCGGTGAACACACAGGGGGGAAAAACAGAAAACAAAAGACTGTTCAAAAACGAAAACAAAACACAGGAGAAGGAGCGCCGCTTACTGTTTTTGTCAGCCGTTCTGTCACGTTGCACACATGAGGAACACGGGAACAAAGGAGCGAGGAGACACGGAGTAAATAAATCAAAAGGGTTTTATTAAACACAACGCTGGGGATCACAGGACTCGACACATCAGGAGAACAGAATGGCGTTTAACAGCTGACAAAGAACAAGAACCGGAACACACTTTAAATACACAGGAACTGATGAGGGGAAGACGAGGGACACCTGGAACTAATGAGAAAATCAACATTGGAAACACCTGGGAACAATGAACTCAAAACACGAGAGATGGAAACTGGGTAACAGACCACATGGGGAGCAAAGACACACACAAAACCTGGCCCAGAGTCTGACAATGCCATGTACCCACCCGAGAATATGTGACAGAACGTGAGCTTGACACAAAGTCACGGTTCATTTTAGGATTGTCAATGCTTTTGAAACAGAGGCTTCCCCTACTAGCATAGCGCCATCTACAGGTGTGGTGTTAAACAGCAGAGAAAGCTTTGTCGTTTAATGGGCGTTAGAAAGGACACGAGTGTGTGCATGTGAAATGGACATCAAGTTTCTGATGTCAGTCTGATTTTGATATTTGAGCTGTTTTTTGACATCAATGTTTGATGTTAATTTCAGGTCTTTTGAACAATTTGCACACTGGGACACGTTTCAAAAGGAGATGTGGCAAATCGATGCTGTCTGAGGACAGTTAAGAAAAATGCTACTTAAACTTAATCAGGCTGACAAAGAATTAATATTATGCAATAATTATCAATCAAACACACAAATCATTTATGTCAATGTGATGTCAAATGACATCAATTTAATGTCTAAACCATGACATTGATTTGATGTAAACTGAATGTCAAACACATTGGCCTGCATATACATTAAACCAATTTCAGTGTTAGTATTAACTTCATATTTTCACTCAATTACCACTGGAAGAAATTGCTGTCCAAACTGACCTTAAAATGATGTTAAGCAGCATCTTGATGAAGTCTTGACTAACATTTGACATCAAATGTTCAATCAATTTGACATTAAATGTTAGTCAAGACTTGATCAAACTGATTGGTAATTTTCATTGGATTTAAAAATAGAGGGCGGTGGCAAACAGAAACCAGTTTGTCGTGACTTTCATACACACAACCTCAGCCTGAGGGCAAATGCAGAGCTTTAAAAGCTGACATGCAAAAGAGAAATGCAAATGTAACCCATGCTCAATGACATTTGTAGTATGAGTCAATTATGAATACAGTTAAGCTAAATAACTAAGTAATGTAAAAGGAAATAATAGGATAAAAGATTAAATGTGTATATATATAAAGTCGTAATATTTCGAGAATAAAGTCGAAATAACGAGAATAAAGTCGAAATATTATGAGAATAAAGTCGAAATATTACGAGAGTAAAGTCGAAATATTACGAGAATAATGTCGAAATATTACGAGAATAATGTCGAAATTACGAGAATAAAGTCGAAATATTACGAGAATAAAGTCGAAATTACGAGAATAAAGTCGAAATATTACGAGAATAAAGTCGAAATGTTTTGAGAATAAAGTCGAAATATTACGAGAATAAAGTCAAAATATTACGAGAATAATGTCGAAATATTTGAGAATAAAGTCGAAATATTACAAGAATAAAGTCTAAATGTTTCGAGAATAAAGATTTAAGTTATAATATTTTGAGAGTAGGCCTATATTCTAGCCTTTTGCACTTGCAAATGGCCCGGATTGAGAGCACCGGGAGATATTCTAAAGTCTCAGCTTTCAAAATCTTGAAATTATTTTATATATAAAATATATATATAACCTCATATATTTTATAACCTCAAAGCTTTTTAGCCTTTTAGAGTTATTTTCTAAAAGGCTAATTAACCGTGACAATTTTCGTCAGCGTCCCTATTATCAAAAACACTATTAATAAATCTAAAAGGCTAAAAAGCTTTGAGCTTTGAGGTTTTTTACTATAGAACATTATGGAATAAAACAAAATGCAAGCAAATCAATACACACTGTAAACATCTGTGTATTCTACTGATTTTTATGACTATTCTGTATAAATATAAAATAATTTCAAGTAAAATTCACAAAGTAGAATATTTCTGTTTCACTTTTCACTTTAACACACACCAAGAAGTCCACACCCACAGATCAATCAGATTCAAGTTCGGAAATCTTACTCTGACATTAGACCGCTGAATAGGCTGCAGTCTCCTGTCCTTTCAGACATTATCCTGTGAGATATAAGGTAACTTTCCCTTCAAATTATGCTGCCTAAAGTTAACTGAAATTTTAAACTTTACTTTTTTTTTTTTTTTTTGCTTTTTAAAAACAATCCAAAAAAAAACATAAATAGGCTCTTTTCTTTTTTTTTTTTTTTTTGCTTTTTAAAAACAATCCAAAGACAAACATAAGTAGGCTATAATTCTCTAAGGCTAAACTCATTACTTAGCTGAAGCACCTTAACAGCCTCAAGTCTTTTTGGGTATGATGCGACTAGCTTTGCTCATCAGCATTTGGCAATTATCTTCCATTCTTCTCCTCGCCTCTTCACCTCTCAAGCTCTGTCAAGTTGGATGGGGGCAGATGCACATTTTCAGGTTTCTCCAGAAATATTTGATTTGGTTCAAGCCCAGGCTGTGGCTGGGCCACTCAAGGACATTCACAGAGTTGTCTATAAGCCACTCTTGCTGTGTGCTTAGGGTCATTGTCCTGTTGGAAGGTGAACCTTCTGCCCAGTCTGAGGTTCTGAATGCTCTGGACTGGGTTTTCATTAAGGCTATCTCAATATTTTGGTGCACTGAGCTTTTCTTCTATTCTGATGAGTCCCCCAGTCCCTGCCGCTGAAAAACAGCCCCACAGAATGAGGCTGCTACCAGCACACACACTGGATGGTACTCTGCAGGTGATGAGCAGTGCCTGGTTTCCTTCAAATGAATGCTCCTGAGCTAAATTTCAACTGTCCTATTTGAATTGTTTTTTGCTTTGCCATTATGGTGTATGGAGTGTAAAGTAATTTAAAGCAATTTAACAAGGCAGCAACATAACAAAACATGAACAAAAAAAATTGTCATTTATTTTAAGTCTACACCAGCTCTCCCTTCCAAGATGTTAATCTGCACAAAATTCCTGATTTATAATCGAGCCGTTGTCTGATGAAATCAAATACACATAAGATAAAGATAGCTGAGCTGTGATTTCGGCTATACTTGCATGTAAAATTAGAGAAGCAACGATCTAGGCTGCGTTTCCCAAAAGCATCGTAAGCTTAAGTACATCGTACACCCATTGAAACCAGTGGAGCTATGATCAACTTAAAGAGGTCAAATGACGTTGCTAAAAAATAACATTATTTTGTGTATTTGGTGTAATGCAATGTGTTTATACGGTTTAAGGTTAAAAAAACAGTATTTTCCACATACTGTACATTATTGTTTTTCCTCTCTGCCCCCTCCTCTCTTGCGTATTGCGCAGCGTAAACATAAAACCATGTCTGCATTTGTGATCAGAGAAACGACAAACAACAAGCGCTACTCTACACTGCTCAAAACTCGCGTTTGAATCGTCAGTGGCAAATTCTTTAAATATGAAAATGTACTTACAGGCTGTGAGTCAGAACAGCTGGCATTGTAGGCTACTCTCCCAGGTTCAGGAAACAGTCCTCCGTAAAATGCGCTGCTCACATCTGAATATTTGGGTTGAACTGTTCTGGAACAGTGTTCCAGATTTCTAGTTGTGTCCTCTTTTGGAAGGCCAAACAAAATAGTTTCGCTTTCACAACGAAACACA
>NW_015636573.1:8479-12011 GCF_001515625.1 Sinocyclocheilus rhinocerous
GCTGTTCCTGAAACCACGCCTTCTTTCTTTGTGTGCACATTTGGGTGGCATTATGCTCATATTTCCACATAGTGATGTAGACATGTGGGGGCGTGTTTAAATGAGGCGTTTTAGGAGGGCGGGGACGAGGCTTAACTTTTATAAAGAATATATCTTTGGGTTTGAGATTTTAGTCTTTGCAACTTTAGGGATCTGATCTATTCACGAACAGCTTGTAACACTCCAAAGAGAAAGGAAAACTTGAAATCGCATCACATGACCCCTTTAAGCTTACGATGCTTTTGGGAAGCGCAGCCCTGGTTTAACTAAAAGCGCTGCTCCTCTCAGTCACTCGCTGAGCAGAGCATACGCAAAACCTCCAACTATGGTCTAGGCAACGGGTCAAACAGGAAATGCGCGCTGCGTTAATCGAGCGTTAATAAAATTAGTGCCGTTAAAATGAGTTTGCGTTAACGCGTTAATTTTGACAGCCCTAAAATAAATAAATACATATATACATTCATACATACATGGAGGTGCACATATACAAAACAAAATGGACAACTGCCAGTGACTCTAGTGCATCAAAACTTCATATGATAATATTTCTAGTGCATCAAAACGTCATATGATAATGTTTCTGTAAATGTGAATTATTGAGATAGTTATGTCAGAGTTCACATTCTTTCTCAGTGTCACATGCAGTTTAATATAACTGACGTGAATCACACGAAATAAACAAAGGCATAACTTGACATTGGATTCACCAACAGCAGGAAGACCCAAACATAATACACAAACGAACAAGGCAAACATGAGGTCTTAAATATTAAAGGACTAATGACTAACGAGACACATGTGAACAATCAAACAAAGAACCAGTCAGAACATGACACAAAGAGGGAAGCACATTACCAGATCAAACGAGGCAACAGGGAATTATGCTGCATTCACACCATTTCGTAATTTCATAATGACATACATGACATTCTACTTGGAGCTGTTCACACCCTTGGTGGAACAAGTTGTAGCTCTCAGAAAAGTCCCAGTTCACAAGTTGTAATTACGAGTTCTACGAGGATGTGAATGCTTTTTACAAGTTGGTATCTCCTAGTCACAGTAATTGTGAGATGGCGTGAATGCACCTTTACATTACAAACAACAGGAACCATGACTGTGACAAATTACAAAATAAAAGACATGACATAAACATTGTAATGGTCTGGGTGTATGTTACTTTAAGACCCATGTTTTGGGTTTCCCTGAGCCTTGTATTCTGGGAAAGAATGAAGAGGGTGAATTAATGCTGTGCCATTTTGATTCTGTTTGTGTTTTCTGTTATACGTTAACCGTAATCTGTGTCTTGTGAATCATTGACAACGCATTATAGGTTACAAGTTGAACCAAAACCCAAAGCAAGTGTGATAGCCAGTAAATTCAGTACTCAGTACAAGCAAATCTAAGAATTGTACTGATTTTACAATCATTGATTCACAATATAAATTCAAATAGAATTTACATAACATAAAAAGCTCCCTTCCTCTTGTGTTTAACACAACAAGTCCACACCCACAGGTGAATGAGATGTAACGTCAGAAATCTTACTCTGCTCAAACTGAAAGCTGAATCGGCGGCATTGTACAGTATCCTGAGAGATAAAAGGTAACTTTTCCATCAAATTATTATGGTGCTTGTAGTTATCTTATTTACGGTTACTTTTTCAAAACAATCCACAGAAATACACATCGCAATTCTTGTTAAATTAATATATATAGTATGTGTTTGTATAAAGCAAAACAATCAAGGCACTTGTGTGGCTAGTTTGAGTTTTTAGTTTTAAGTTTTAGTTTTAGTTTTAGTGCTTTTTCCACAGTAACGCAACAAAAGGTCAAAGGTGTGTGATTTGTAAAACAATGGAGGAAAAAGTGTTAAAATCTCCTATTCCTTGGTGGTTTTAGATTGGTTTAGACTTTTATACCATGAGCGGAGACTAGATATTTTATTCTTTTTATATTCTTGATTTTCTTGATGTTTTTGGAAGGCAAGATGTAACACTGGTTTATTGATGTTTAGCTGTATTTATAAGCCGCTCTGTAAGAATAGAACACCTGGGTAAACAGGGCGTAGCAGTTGCGGAAGAAGCAGATACATGATAAGCTGTCTAACAAGTTTCAAACAACATTGCTGCCAAACTCCAAGACTTAGTAAATTAACTTTAGCCAAAGAATACAACAAGAAAGTAATATTTTTGTACACCACAATGTTTAAAACCAGGAGTGGTTTCTTCATTAGGGCGACGCACCATAAAAGTGTGAATGGGAGGGATTTTTCTGCAATGCAATCTCTATGAGTTCTGGGAGGGCTTAAAACCCTCTTTCCTTAGCTCAAGTATGCAAACCTTTTTGCCACATGCACTGGAATATGTATTACATTGAAAGTAAAATTTTCAAATGAAAATGGAAACATAATCGTGTTATAAGGTATGTGTTCCTATGTGCTTCATTTTCACTGGAGGAAACCTGTGGTGTGATGAGGGGTGAATGCACCGAAAACTAAGGCTACAGTAGATGGGGAACCGATTATTGCTCCCCCATTATATTTTGTAAATTAGATTTATGACAAAGAACTGCACAGATGCAGATATTATAACAATCTATCGATAAGCACACACCTTGTCCTCTGTTTCTCGCTCTGCGCCGCCGTGGTCAGTGGATTGAAAAAGAACGCGCTGAAAGACGGGGAGGAGCCGATCGAAGTCTGCCGCCGTTTTCATATGAAATTTAAAGGGGACTGAGGCGATCACGAATTCGTGTACAGTTTATGGAGCTAATCGCAAAATTTTAGGGGGGCATTTTTAGCCCCCCTAAAAATGGCCTAGCGACGCCCATGGCAAACACTGAACGTTACCCTAACGTTACAGTATTTTACTGTAAACAGCAAAGGATTATGGGAAAATATATGGTCACTACTGTATTTCCTCACTACTGTAAATCAATTTACAGTAGTGAACTTGTCCACGAAAAACTGACCAATGGCAAGGGAGTTCTTTTTTGACTGTTCGGTGGAAGTGGCCGTAAAAGGACAAAAGAGAAATGCACCGTTAACTCGACAAAAGGTTAGTATATTATTTCTGTTTTATGCAAAACTGCGATATTTTAAGATGTTTTCACTTGTTAACAGCAAACTAACATTATTCATCGTGTCATTTTTCATGTTGGGAGTTGGAGCCTTTTTTTCTGACTGACGGCCGGAATGCCGCCAAAAGGCTGATAACATCGACTGGTGAGTAAGTTAAGGTCACCTATATCAATCGAAATAAACCTTAGTTAAAGTTAAACCGAGAAACATGTTTGTACGTTCTGCTGCCCTTTAATGCAAGTTAGCTCCTCTGGCGAGTCGTTATTTAACCTTAACAGCGAATTAACCTGAAATACTGAGGTAAAGTGCGTTAGGCAACACCATTGTTTCAGTGGAGATTTTAAAAAGTATTTTCTAGTACTTTTGTTTGTATTTTCAGATTTCTAGTCTGGATGTAGTCTGCAACGTCGGAGGT
>NW_015636574.1:0-141 GCF_001515625.1 Sinocyclocheilus rhinocerous
TTGCAAATAACATTTCATTTCATAAGGCAGAAACATCTTATATTTCGGAAAGATTCATTTCTAAACATTGCATACAGCAACTTTATCTCACTGAGAAAGAAGCTTTGCACTAAATGTGGGCTTGCTTTCTCCTCATTTGCT
>NW_015636574.1:1328-1452 GCF_001515625.1 Sinocyclocheilus rhinocerous
CTCTAAACTAACAGTGCTGTACATTGAAGCTCTAACTAAACTTTCTTTGCATAGATCTTCTAAGACATGAAAAACTGTATTTCTGCATTGCAAATAACATTTAATTTCATAAGGCAGAAACATC
>NW_015636575.1:0-1040 GCF_001515625.1 Sinocyclocheilus rhinocerous
AGCTTGTATGTAATTATAAGTTCTGCAGTATTAATAAAAATAGAAGATAATAGGGACAGGTGCACTAACACCTCATAGCATCAGTAACTCCACAACCCTACCTAGTACAGTTTTCCTCAGTGTTTGCAATATTTGTAATATCTGCACAAAGGAGACGTCGATCAGCTGCTAAAAGATCTCGCCTTTGGAGAAGACTATTAATTTTACACTCGAAAAATGTAAGTATTACTACTTAAAAATTAAGATTACCCCAGAATGCATTGCTGGGCCACCCCAACACTTATGAACAATAATAATGATAAATGCTGACCAATAATTATATATATATAGTAAAACAAGCAAAATGTAATTTTTGTCATATGCCATAGCTATGCATGACTACACACTAGACAAACACAGCCAAGGTGAATACATCTCAGTTTTCAGTCAAGTAATGAATTAATGCAACAATTATATTTTATTTACAGACAACCGGAAACATGAATAAATGAGTAAAAGAATAAATAAAAGTAACCATGACAATAAATAAATATCATTGTCACATGAAAAGTCATCGACACATGAAACAAAGCTTTATTCAAACATATTGTTCTAACAAACATGCATTTACAGACGGTGAACCCACATCTACTGCATCTCAACACAGCTGAGACAGTTCTGCATGCATATTCTGATGAAGCAGCTGACCACTGTGTCCACCTTCAGCTGTCTCTGCCGTCCATCACGACCCTCACTGCTGCAGTCAGACTGAATCTGATCATGGATGAGAAAGAGACATTGAGGCTATCGTTGCCTGAGAGCACAGAGAGGATGAGGCCCCCAGTACCACACAATCTTGAAGCAAGAGCAGGTGAACACATGCGAGACAATCTGCCTGCTGCTGTGTCTGCTCCAAACATTCGTGTGCCTGCTCTCCATGAGCACGACTACATTTACACAGAGTAAAACATTTTACAATTACTGTTGTTGTTGTGTACTGTTTCTAGCATTTGTAAAACTGCATTTTTCCATCTCAAAAATATATCTAAATTACGACCTAT
>NW_015636575.1:2766-5480 GCF_001515625.1 Sinocyclocheilus rhinocerous
TCACTTCGGATAAAAGTTTCTGATAAATGTAAATGTGATTTTTGTAAATCCTTTTTTGTGTCTTGGGTACAAACGCTCAATAAAGCTGCTTATTTCTTAAAGTTTATTTCTTCAAGGTAATTTTTCCTTTTGGGGGGTTTAAAGGGTTAGTTCACCCAAACATATAAATTCAGTCATTATTTACTCGCCTCCACACTGTTCAATCCTTGGGGTATTTATTTTTTTTCCTGAACACAAAAGGTGATTTTAGTTAAGTTTGTCTTGCTGGTTTCTGTTCATACAATATCAGTCGATGGAGCCTGACTTTCAGAAGCTTCATGACATTATTTGATGATGCTTTTGAAGCTTCTGAAACTCAGGTTTCATTGACTGATGTTGTATGAACAAGCCAGCAGGACAAACTTGACCAAACTCACTTCCTCAGTGTCTTTTGGTCTTTCTCTAGATGCTCTCGCTGGCTCTGGGGTCACTGAGGATGAAGAGACCACAGCAGCATCTGGTCCAGATGAGACCGTAAGAGGAGGAGTGATGGAGCGTCTCATCCGCGGCACTGGACCATTCCCAGGATACTGCTGTGGACTCCTCCATCCTCACTGCACACACCAGTCTGCAGACATTTCAGATCCTACAAAGATGCACAAACACAATACAAAAGCAGTCATTTTAACAGCACAGAGTCATTTGATTCTGTATTAGAAGTAACAGAATGATCTTACTTTATATTTTTGTTCAGGTTTTCCCTTTTTTTTCCACAAATGCCGCCGTCACCTTTCCTTGCAGGTCCTGCTCCACCACAAAAGCTCTGCAGCAAATGCACAGGAATCAAGAATCAGAAAAGTGCTGTGATAACTCTGTTTGAAATTACAATAATTGAAATAAACTACAACTTAAGATTTAAACAGATGTTTTATTCATTTCTGTAGTATACTCACTCAAAGCCTTTGATGGCAGCATTGCTTCATTAGCCGCTCTCGTCTCCGCCAGATAAGCAGACGTGTGCTCATCTGTTCCTGTAACATCCAGACAAGAGTCAAGCTCCCTCTGAGATTTGTGTGCTCAAAAGTATTAAGTAGTGTTAAGCAGCTTTTTATCCAACACAAATGTTCCTCAATTTTTCAACAGTACTAATGGACAAATACAATAGATTACTTATATTTAGTTACTTTATGGAAATGTATTTACATTACTTACATTGTCTCATTGGTTGAGGATTTGTGCATCTTGCTCACTGCAGCCTAGCGTTACCGAGGAGGCCTGTCATCACTGCATCCACGACCATCTGTTTGCTGTGACTTGGCTTGTTTTGTTCACATTTAATAAATTACCATCTAACCTCGCATTTGAATCCATCTTGTATTACCTGACAGCTTTTCCCCTACTATATAGTAGAGAAGTAGGCGGTTTCGGACGCAGCCTGTGTGTTAATGAGTGAATCACTGAATCATATATTCAACCGATTCGTTCAAAAACTGATTCATTCAATAAGTAAACACCGTCCTTTGCTCAGAGACGCAAAACAGTGCTGTGATCTTTGTTTGAAACTATTTTCATTGGCAAAATTGAGCAATAACAAGCAATATTATGTCTAAAATGTAAGTCACTTATAGCTAATTTACTGACTGTGTATAAAATGATTATTAAATTAGTTATCATGCTGATATCTGCAGAAAAACGGTACTCTTTGTGTGATATAGGGGATGGGGGCGTGACGTCATGGCTCTAGCGGCGTGGTGGCTGATGGGAAAAATCACCATATTGTGAGGCCACTTGTTGTGACGCGCCGAGGAAGTTGTAGTCATGGGAAGAACCTGTTGTGTTGTTGGATGTAATGTCCGTTCACACGATCGACTTGGCAAGAAATGAGACAATGGATTTTCTTTTTATTGTTTTCCGGCCTGGAAACAGAATGAAGGGAGTCGTGTCCGATGTAACCAAGCGGAGACGGATGGCCTGGATATCCGCCATAAGACGCACGGACATAACTTACACGTCGCATACATCCCAAGATCATTGAAAGTGTGTTCCAAGTATGGCATGGGAAACGAGTGCAAAAGAGGAATTTTTGTCTTAAGTACAATGGGAATTGGACAAGATATCAGTCTCACTCCACCTACGCCACTATGGGAATTTCACCCAAAGAATTAGAATAAACCTCCTACAGAGGCATACACAGATTCGTATCACCAATTAGAGTCAGAAACATGAGTAACAATACAAAAATGAACTCTTTATTGGCAAATCTTGAATAAAAACAATGTTAAAATACTGAAACACTTCCAGCCCAACGGACCACCAAGTTTTAAAACAAGTCGAGGGCCAGGGACCAGAGCTTACCAATAGAGGCGGATAATCAGACCACACCACCTGTAGGTGAATCACTGCACTTCACTGTGTACACACACACACACACACACACACACAAATACTAAGACAAGTCACAAATCACGGTGAGGTGGTCACTGCACACTGTGAGGAAGATACCACCACCTAAAATAAAGTCAGTCCTCTGCCCCTGGTGCTCAGGCCCTGCCAAGACACAGAAGATACACATCAAATAAACAGTCACTTTGGGAGCTAAGTTGGTTTACGAGCTCTCACCTGTAGGTGAATCACTGTACTGTGTACACACACACACAGAGAGACAAATACTAAGACAAGTCACAACACATGGTGAGGTGGTCACTGCACACTGTGAGGAAGATACCACCACCTAA
>NW_015636576.1:0-11953 GCF_001515625.1 Sinocyclocheilus rhinocerous
GCTAATCTGTGCTATTTATGGTTTGATTAGAGTGGGGCTGGTGGTGTCGGCATTGCGGTACATTTATGGCGGAGTTCGCTTGCAGGTGCTTTCGGTAATTGTATTAAATTTTTCGATCGCTTGCAATGGTGGTATTTATTGTGTATTGCTTTCAGTAATAGCAATTAAAAGCAGGTGTGCGAATGCTAGCCGGTACATTGAACTACGGCACTTGTTGGAGTAACCATATAGCTTTGCGTTTGGTCTTCGTTCACCTCTAATCGTAAGTATGCCTCTTCCTTTCTCGCACATGGGGTTTAGTAGATTTAGCTTAACGCTTTGATCTTTCTTTGTTAAACGTAACGGAGGAGTGGAACATCACAATCTCTAAACCGATCTCTTACTGAAGACGCTACATGTGACGCCACTGCTGTTTTGCTTACGGGTAGTTTTCTTTTGTTTTTGTGATTATGGACATTTGTGCTCAATCGCTTGTGGCTTTGCTGCTAGGTGGGTCGTTTGGGCTGACGGCACTAGCTTTGTGTTTCTGCTAGGCTACTTATGGGTTTTATTTTTGATTGCCTTCCAGTACGTTTGGTTTGTGTTGTATTCTTTTACTACTTTTGTAGTTTGGGTTTCTTTTGCAAACAGTGTTAATTTACTTTGTGGTTAATTTGTTTTTAGTTTATTTATTTTGCAGCTTTATTATAGTCCACTTGTGTTTTTGTGCAATGTATTGTACTGGGTCAATGTAAAAAGATAATTTTTCATTTACTGCCTTGATATTCTGGTGCCCTTCAGGCACTGCTGTTTGTTACTGCTGCATCTTGTGCCGTCAGGAGGCCTGAGTACTGGAGTCATTACATCCAATGTCTGTAAACTTAATCTATTTTATCTTTATTTATTTTTCTTTTGTAATTTTTGGTTAATGTGTGTTTCTTATTTTTCTTTCACCAGGAGCCAGTGGGGACTCGGTGTGGAGCAGGGGAGGCTAGCCACTTTTCGTCGGTGGTGTGTGCTTCACAGGGTACAGTGTGTGTGTGGGTATGATCCTTCTATAGTGTGGGTGTGGTGTTTGACTTGGTGTGAATTTTAGGTAAGTTCAGACGACCTCCCGAGTTGCAGCCGGCCTGCCCTGTTCCCGCTTAGCCTGGCCCTGGAGAATTATTTTTATAATCTTGTGTGTGTGTATGTTTCATGGGAGAGAATTTTATTGATGCTCTTAATTTTTTGTATCTATCCTCGCGTCTCACTACATCTGATTTCTTGCCCTCAATTGGTAAAACGTACCTGTGTGTCCTTATTGGTAGTATTTCCCTGGCGCTCCACCAGGGTGTCGTAGTCGGATGAAACTAATTGTGATCTAGGGTCTTTTAGACCTATGAGAGTGCCACATTTTGGCGTAGTCGGCAGGGTTTACCTGGTTGGGCAAGGATTTTCCCGAGGGAGCACTTCAAGAAGCATTTTTCTCCAGGAGGCAGCAAACCGGGGAATCTCTGTTAGAGTTTTCCCTGGCCTTGATGACTCCTCTGGAGAGGGTTAAACCACAATCACCCAATGCTATCCCTAATGCTGAAATTGTGTTGCGTGATCAGTTTGTTGAGTACGTTGCCGATAGTGCCCTCCTCCGGGAACTGAAGCAATTAGTTCGCCGCCAGCCTGCTTCTACCTTATTAGAGATACGCGGGGAAGCGATTAGGTGGGAGCGGGAGGGGATGCCAGGGGGAGCGAGGGGTAGGAGTCAGTCAGTTCAAATGGCTTATGGCATCCAGTATGGGGTGCATGGGCATTCTCAGTCGGAGCTGAGGGAGCTGCGGGAGATGTTAAAATCACAGCAGCAAAAGTTAGATCCACTCACTCAGAGTGTTGCGAGTATGCGGTTTCCTCAGCGTGTTCATCTGCCTTCCCGTACTGAGGTACTACTCTGTCATCGGTGTCAAAAACTGGGCCATTTTGCCCGTGAATGTGATGGAGAACGTGTTTTTCCTCCCCCTCTAGATCGGCGTGAGTCACCTTCTATGATGAGGGCGAGGCAGAGTTCTTCCCACCCGACGGAAAACTAATTTCCCCCGAGCTGCAGAGTCACAGTTCGGTAGGGAAAGATCATGACTCTGTGATGTCTGGTCCCCTGCCACTTCTAATGGCATCTTGTCCTCACCTCATTGTTTGTATGGGAGGGGTACAAGTGCCCTGTTTGATTGATACTGGTTCCATGGTGTCTACGATCACGGAAAGTTGTTTTGTGGAGCTATTTGCACCATGGGGCCAGGATCGTCTCAGGGCATGTCAGTGGTTGCAGCTTCGTGCGGCCAACGGGACTTCGATACCGTATGTTGGCTATCGAGTTGGACGTTGAGCTTTGTGGTCAGATAATTCCAGGATGTGGCGTGCTGGTTGTCAGAGATCCTCCTGGGGGCACCGGTGCTCAAGTCCCTGGTATTTTGGGAATGGAAGTGTTGAGCCGGTGCTATCAGGAGCTCTTTGGGCAGCACGGTGCCGCCCTTTTTGACGTGCCGTTTGTGTCAGGGGCCTCTAAGCCAGTGTTTCAGGCGTTACAACATTGTGGTTAGGTAAGTGCTGTCCCTCAAGCTAGCTGTGTGGGCAAGGTGCGATTGCGGGGTCACAGTGCGTGTCGTATTCCAGGTGGCACAATGAAAATGGTGGCTGCCACTTGCTCTGGGCACTTTGCTGGGGAAACTGTGCTCTTTGAACCACCAGAAACTGGGTTACCTGCAGGTCTTTTGGCGTCGGCTGCATTAATGCGAGTGACTCGAAGCACCGTTTATGTACCTATCATTAATGTAGGTCAGACTGATGTAATGCTTTTTCGGAACTCCGTTTTGGGCACCTTGCACAGTGTATTTATTGTGAGCTTGCCCCGTGGCGTCTCAGAATGTAAATCAGTTTCAGCCTCAGTAAATCTTCAGATTCCCACGGTTCTTCCTTCAGTACAGGAACAAATCAAGAATCTTGATTTGTCTGTGTTGTCAGAGACTGAGCAGGAACGGGTGACGTTGCTGCTGTTGAGATTTCATACGGTTTTCTCAGAGTATGAAGGCGATTTGGGATGTACCCGGCTCCTTTCTCATGACATCCCTTTGACCGATTCGGTCCCAGTTCGAAAACGGTACCGACGGATACCTCCGTCGGAGTATGACGTGGTAAAAACGCATATAAACCAGTTGCTGGAAACGAACATTATTAGAGAGAGCTGCAGTCCTTATGCCTCCCCCATTGTATTGGCCAAAAAGAAGGATGGCACCTTGCGTATGTGCGTAGACTATCGTCAGCTGAACGCAAAAACTCGAAAAGACGCTTTCCCCCTGCCACGTATAGAGGAGACTTTGGACTCACTGACAGGGGCCCGGTGGTTTTCCACCATGGACCTTGCCAGTGTGTACAACCAGGTTCCTGTCACGGAGGGGGATAAACATAAGACCATGTCTGGTCCCCTGCCACTTCTAATGGCATCTTGTCCTCACCTCATTGTTTGTATGGGAGGGGTACAAGTGCCCTGTTTGATTGATACTGGTTCCATGGTGTCTACGATCACGGAAAGTTGTTTTGTGGAGCTATTTGCACCATGGGGCCAGGATCGTCTCAGGGCATGTCAGTGGTTGCAGCTTCGTGCGGCCAACGGGACTTCGATACCGTATGTTGGCTATCGAGTTGGACGTTGAGCTTTGTGGTCAGATAATTCCAGGATGTGGCGTGCTGGTTGTCAGAGATCCTCCTGGGGGCACCGGTGCTCAAGTCCCTGGTATTTTGGGAATGGAAGTGTTGAGCCGGTGCTATCAGGAGCTCTTTGGGCAGCACGGTGCCGCCCTTTTTGACGTGCCGTTTGTGTCAGGGGCCTCTAAGCCAGTGTTTCAGGCGTTACAACATTGTGGTTAGGTAAGTGCTGTCCCTCAAGCTAGCTGTGTGGGCAAGGTGCGATTGCGGGGTCACAGTGCGTGTCGTATTCCAGGTGGCACAATGAAAATGGTGGCTGCCACTTGCTCTGGGCACTTTGCTGGGGAAACTGTGCTTTTTGAACCACCAGAAACTGGGTTACCTGCAGGTCTTTTGGCGTTAGCTGCATTAATGCGAGTGACTCGAAGCACCGTTTATGTACCTATCATTAATGTAGGTAAGACTGATGTAATGCTTTTTCGGAACTCCGTTTTGGGCACCTTGCACAGTGTATTTATTGTGAGCTTGCCCCGTGGCGTCTCAGAATGTAAATCAGTTTCAGCCTCAGTAAATCTTCAGATTCCCACGGTTCTTCCTTCAGTACAGGAACAAATCAAGAATCTTGATTTGTCTGTGTTGTCAGAGACTGAGCAGGAACGGGTGAGGTTGCTGCTGTTGAGATTTCATACGGTTTTCTCAGAGTATGAAGGTGATTTGGGATGTACCCGGCTCCTTTCTCATGACATCCCTTTGACCGATTCGGTCCCAGTTCGAAAACGGTACCGACGGATACCTCCGTCGGAGTATGACGTGGTAAAAACGCATATAAACCAGTTGCTGGAAACGAACATTATTAGAGAGAGCTGCAGTCCTTATGCCTCCCCCATTGTATTGGCCAAAAAGAAGGATGGCACCTTGCGTATGTGCGTAGACTATCGTCAGCTGAACGCAAAAACTCGAAAAGACGCTTTCCCCCTGCCACGTATAGAGGAGACTTTGGACTCACTGACAGGGGCCCGGTGGTTTTCCACCATGGACCTTGCCAGTGGGTACAACCAGGTTCCTGTCACGGAGGGGGATAAACATAAGACCGCCTTCTGTACACCCTTTGGTCTTTTTGAATGGAATCGCATGCCGTTCGGGCTCTGCAATGCCCCAGGCACCTTCCAGAGGGTGTTTGGGGATCAGCAGTGTCAGTCTCTTCTTTTGTACTTGGATGACATAGTGGTGTTTTCTTCCTCTGTGACACAACATCTAGAGAGGTTAGAGGTGGTTTTGAGTCGGTTGGATCGAGAGGGGTTGAAGGCTAAATTAGCTAAGTGTATGTTTTTCCAGCAAGAGGTAAGTTATCTGGGACACGTAATTTCGGCCAAAGGGGTGTCGACGGATCCAAGTAAGATAGAGGCAGTGAAGCAATGGCAGTGCCCTGCGGGGATGGCAGAGCTCCGGTCGTTCCTGGGGTTTGCTAGTTACTATAGGCGTTTGTAGAGGGGTTCGCCAAGTTGGCGGCCCCCCTGCACCGTCTGGTAGCTGAATTTGCTGGTCGTAAGTCCAGGGCTCAAGTAAAGTTGAGTTTTGGTACGGCGTGGACCGAACAGTGTCAGGTGAGCTTTGAGGAGTTGAGGAGTAAGCTCACCTCTGCCCCTGTATTGGCATATGCTGACTTTTCCCTTCCCTTTATCTTGGAAGTAGACGCTAGCCATGGGGGGTTGGGGGCAGTGTTGTCTCAGGAACAGGGAGGGAAGGTACGGCCCATAGCCTATGCTAGCCGCAGTCTTAGGCCCACTGAGTGCAATATGTCAAATTACAGTTCTATGAAGTTGGAGTTTTTGGCGCTCAAGTGGGCCATGACTGAGAAGTTCAGAGAATATCTGCTGGGGCATAGGTGTGTTGTCTTCACTGATAACAACCCCCTCAGCCACCTGACTACCGCCAAGCTTGGGGCCACAGAGCAGCGGTGGACTGCACAATTGGCCGCCTTTGATTTTGAGCTAAGGTATCGCTCAGGAAGGAGCAACCGGAATGCGGATGCACTTTCCCGACAGGGTCCTTCCAGTCAGGGTGAGTTGGAAGAAGTACTGCCTGGTACATCTCTTCCAGCCATTGTAAGGCAGGCTGGAGAGATAGGGGTGGCTTCTCAAGCAGCAGTTGCTGCGCTGCCTGGTCTGGCTGTGGACATGCAGGCCTTGCAGGAGGAGGACCTTGTTATAGGTGAGGTGTTAAGGTTTTGGAGGCGTGGGGTTCCCCCTAGTTCCGAGGAGCGTCGGCAGCTGCCTAGGGCAGTGGTGAATCTGCTACGTCAATGGAGCCGCTTGTGTGAGCAGGACGGAGTATTACACCGTAGAGTCTTCCGCTCGGATGGTGGAGAAGAGGTGCTGCAGGTGGTCTTACCGTCATTATTGCATCATGAAGTGCTGACTCCGTTACACCAGGAGCATGGGCACCAAGGAGTGGAAAGCACCACTGAGTTGGTGCGGCAGCGTTGTTTTTGGCCGGGCCTGACGTCTGATGTGGCACAATGGTGTCGAGCGTGTGAAAGGTGCCAGGCTGCCAAGGATACACAACTCCTTCCCAATAGCTTCATGGGCCATCTTTTGGCCTCGAGGCTGAATGAAATCTTGGCCATAGATTTTACTGTGTTAGAACCAACGCGTTCTGGGCTGGAGAACGTGCTGGTTATGACGGATGTTTTTACAAAGTATACCTTGGCTGTACCTACATGAGATCAACGGGCGGAGACAGTAGCCCAAGTTTTGGTGGTTGAATGGTTTTATAAGTTCGGTGTCCCCAGTCGGATCCATTCTGATCAGGGCCGTAATTTTGAGTCCTCCCTGGTACAGCAGCTTTGTGCACTATATAAGGCAGAAAAGTCTCGCACTACTATCATCCGGCGGGGAATGGGCAGTGCGAGCGCTTTAATAGGACATTGCACAACCTTTTGCGTACCCTGCCTGTGTCCAGGAAGATGGATTGGGCCTCATGCCTCCCACAAGTGCTGTTCTGCTACAACACTACCCCTCATCAGGCGACTGGCGAATCCCCATATTTTTTAATGTTCGGGCAAGAGCCAAGACTCCCGGTGGACTTCCTCTTGGGCAGAGTCCAGGAGGTTGGGGTTGGTATTGTACATGAGTGGATGAGGGAACATCAGGCCAGGCTTCAGGTGGCTTTTGAGGGGGCTCGGGGACGACTGGAAATTGCTGCTGGTCGCCGCAAGGCGCAACATGATGCCCTCGTCCGTGATGCACCACTGGGGGAGGGCCAGTTAGTTTATTTACGTGAGTATGGCGTTAGAGGTCGCCATTAAAATTCAGGACCTGTGGAGCCCGGTGGTGTATCAGGTAATAAAATCACCCAAGGAGGGTGGGGCGGTATATACCATTGCACCAGTGGATGACTTGGGAAGGGTCAGATGCGTTCATCGCTCGGCCTTGAAGGTCCGGATCCAGAAGGATGCTCCGGTTTCAACATATCCCCCTGTTCTGGAGAAAGAGGTGCCTTCAGCAGAAGTTTCGTCAGAAGATGTCGATCTGCTTATGTTGGTGCCGGCGGCCCCTCCGGTAAGTAGGGGGCCAGTCTCTCAGGTGCCAGTTTCCCTGGGCGATTCGACCTCACAGAGTAGGCCGGTAGGGTCCAATGGGGAGGCTCCAGTTGTGGGGGGCCATGAGGTTCCTGATTTAATATCAGTGGCACCCCCGGGCCCTGTTAGTTTGCCGGAGGGCCAGTCATGTATGGATGGTGTCCCCTTAAGGAGAACTGGGCGGACCACTGCGGGCCACCATTCGAACTTGTATCGTCTACCACGGGCCGTTGAGGGAGGCATGGGTGCTGCCACAGTACCAGGCCCCATCTCTAATAGGATCTCCGTTTGGTTTAGGCCGTGGGACGCAGGACAGGAATAGTCAACGGGTATGTGTCGTTGGGTCATCGTCGGGACGCCGATCAAAAAAAAATGGGGGGTAGAATGTAGCAGGGTAAGCGTTCTATCTGCTTTTGGCCCCAGTTGGGGTGTGATTGGCAGACCAATGAGGTGTAAGCGGCCATACTATTTAAGGACTCTTATTTTGATAGGTGTGGTGGTGTCCTGATGATTCTGGGATCTCCTCTATTTGCGTTCAGGGAGGATAAGACTCTATTGACGGGGTATTGCTGTGAATGGCTCGAGGCTAATCTGTGCTATTTATGGTTTGATTAGAGTGGGGCTGGTGGTATCGGCATTGCAGTACATTTATGGCGGAGTTCGCTTGCAGGTACGTTCGGTAATTGTATTCAATTTTTCGATCGCTTGCAATGGTGGTATTTATTGTGTATTGCTTTCAGTAATAGCGAATAAAAGCAGGTGTGCGAATGCTAGGCGGTACATTGAGCTACGGCACTTGTTGGAGTAACCATATAGCTTTGCGTTTGGTCTTCGTTCACCTCTAATCGTAAGTATGCCTCTTTCTCGCACATGGGGTTTAGTAGATTTAGCTTAACGTTTTGATCTTTCTTTGTTAAACGTAAAGGAGGAGTGGAACATCACAATCTCTAAACCGATCTCTTACTGAAGACGCTACCTGTGACGCCACTGCTGTTTTGCTTACGGGTAGTTTTCTTTTATTTTTGTGATTACGGACATTTGTGCTCAAATCGCTTGTGGCTTTGCTGCTAGGCGGGTCGTTTGGGCTGATGGCACTAGCTTTGTGTTTCTGCTAGGCTACTTATGGGTTTTATTTTTGATTGCCTTCCAGTACGTTTGGTTTGTGTTGTATTCTTTTACTACTTTTGTAGTTTGGGTTTCTTTTGCAAACAGTGTTAATTTACTTTGTGGTTAATTTGTTATTTTTGGTTTATTTATTTTGCCGCTTTATTATAGTCCACTTGTGTTTTTGTGCAATGTATTGTACTGGGTCAATGTAAAAAGGGTTTAGAATTTATTTCATTTACTGCCTTGATATTCTGGTGCCCTTCAGGCACTGCTGTTTGTTACTGCTGCATCTTGTGCCGTCAGGAGGCCTGAGTACTGGAGTCATTACATCCAATGTCTGTAAACTTAATCTATTTTATCTTTATTCATTTTTATTTTTCTTTGTAATTTTTGGTTAATGTGTGTTTCTTATTTTTCTTTCACCAGGAGCCAGTGGGGACTCGGTGTGGAGCAGGGGAGGCTAGCCGCTTTTCGTCGGTGGTGTGTGCTTCACAGGGTACAGTGTGTGTGTGGGTACGATCCTTCTATAGTGTGGGTGTGGTGTTTGACTTGGTGTGAATTTTAGGTAAGTTCAGACGACCTCCCGAGTTGCAGCCGGCCTGCCCTGTTCCCTAACCGCTCAAATGCTTTCGAGATGGGACTGGATGAGGGTTGTTTTTACCCTCTTTAACCTGATAACCCGCACCCAGATGCCGGCGCACTGAACACTCTTGTTTGCACGTGTCAATGTTTACGAATAGATTAAATAAGAAGGGACTTAATTAATCTTGACAAACTATATATCATTCTAAAGGTCTAAGCCTCAAGCATCAACGATTGATTGCTGTTTTTCAATGGAAAGCTTATAAGGAATGTATTTGCTAAATTTGTTTAAGCAGTACACATCTAAACATGCATAATAAAAATGCAGTACGTACCAGATTCAGCGTAATAATGAGTCATAAATGCATCCACTGCTGTAAATCCCGGTTTAGTTAGAAAGGCAAGGGTCCACTGAACAACATCCCATAGAGCACTTTTAGTCCAACGAAACAATAGCATTGTAATATGGATGGATATTCCTTTGTTTACATCTTATTTCTTCGGGGAGAGTTATTGTTTGTATCCGTTATGGAATAACTTGCGCTCAAAAAACTGTGTCTTGGTAGTAAAAAACAATATGGTTTTGTAGCATACAGTTTCACAAACAGAATGAGAACATCCACTAAAAAAACTCAAAGAAAGCTGTGACGCACCTGTCATCTGTTGGGGGCGTAACTTAGCGATCTGCTTTTTGCACAAATAAATTTTTTTTTTCCCTATTCAACATTTTTTATATGTGTGTGTGTGTGTGTGTGTGTTTTTTGTGGGGAATGTGGCTGTGTCTGTATGATTAACATCTGTATGACCGCACATCAGCGTGTGATTACTGACTGAATGACCAGCTTTCAGTGTGAATGCTGTCTATATGAACGGCCATAAGAGTGTGACTGACTATATGGCCGGCCATCTGTATGATTACCATCTCTATGACTGTCCATCAGCATGTGATTACTGATTGTATAACCAGCAATCAATGTGAATGTTGTATGTCTGGCAATCAGAGTATCTACTTGTCATACAAAGCTAATTCTTTTTTTTTTTTCTCTCCTTTTTTTCTTTTTATTACTTTCTAGTGCTCAAATAAATCACTTATACGATGTCTAAGATTCAGTGTATTATTTTATAATTTAAAAAGTATGCAGTGGTATGTATAATGACTAAAATAGTTTGTAGAACTCTTACATTTGTAAGGGTTACATTTTGGTGGCTATTTTTCCTCAAACAGGGGTAGGGGAACTAGACAATCTCAGAAAAATGACTACAGGAATCTAATTTTTCATGGTATCTTCTTCAAATTTGAGTCATGTGAATTTCAACCCATTACTTTTCTGGATTGCTCCAGGACTGATTCCATGTATTTGTATATGAAAAGAAAAAAAAAACATTCAGTGTGGTACAATTTTTTTCAAGGAACTTCAGTGTCTATAACTTTTTATTATTTTGAGCATTATCAACTCTGGATGATGGATCCAGAGAAATAGCTGAGCACAGTGTGCAATGTTGTTGAGATCTCTTCTAAACTTTAGAGGAGACAAATGTGAGACCATCAGAGTCTTTAGCTAAGGAGAAATATCTGATCACAGTGTGTGACGTTGTTGGGATCTCTTCTAAAACTTTAAAGGAGACCATTGTGAGAGTGTTAGAGTTTTTGTCTCAGGAGACAAGAGAGAGAGTATAGGGTCCTATATGACAAAAAAATTTGATTTATTGCCCCTCATAAACCCCCCTCCTCCTACCATAAATGGACACCTGTTTGGACACCTGTTTCTGTACACCCCCCACCCCATCTAACCGGCCATCTGTTTATCCACCCCAATGATCCGAAGGAATTTATGGGGCTAAAAACACATCTGTTCCACCTTTCACTTAAAATGACTTATCAACTGTAAGTAATTTAATAATAAACTGTATTATATGTTGTTGTAGGTTAAATGAGTCCTGGTAGGAATGCACATGTCTTCACAGAAACTGATATGTCTCTGGTGGGACATGTTACATGCTGTCTGTATTTTGCCAGTTCACGGGAAATATTTGCTTTATTAAAGCAAATTAAACCCAAGAATGATTATAACAGAGTCTGGGTGTTGTTGTTCTGTGTCTGTGAGAGATATGAGATTCTCATATATCTCTCATTTTAGTATCAACAGCATTTCAGATGTTTCTCCTAAAATTCCTTAGGAGAAATAGAAGTAGACACAAATGAGACATGACAAATATTTGAGAAAAAAAGAGTCAAAACTAAGAATGTGGTGGAAGAAACATAGAGACATCTTTAACAGCTTTAAAGGAGACCATTGTGAGAGTGTTAGAGTTTTTGTCTCAGGAGACAAGTTTGAGAAGCAGGAGACTCAAGCAAAAATCACCATTCGATCTTAAAGTAACCTCATTTCTGTCCAGGAGAAATATTTGAGATGTTAAAGAGATCTCACTTTAGATTTTTCTTTCCTATGGGCGTAAACAGAGCAAAGTAACTCCGGCTACAATGTTCTTCTGCAAGATGCATAAAGTTTTGTTTATTAACCTCTACAGTGCTAAAAAGTTAAATAGTTTGCTTTTAAAAATATGTAATCCTTTGAAAAAAGCTGCCACCAGAAGTCATAAAATATATATATATACATAGTTGCAAATTAAGTAAATGAGCTGTGTTTAATGTAATGACATTGATCAAAAATACAATAGAGTTAATCAATATGTTAATTCCTTAAATTTAATATCCATATATTAAAAAGGGTTTCATAAACATTTGTACATCCGTAAAGTTGTTTTATACGTGAGAAGTTGTCAATACATCAATATCATTTTAAAGCCACGTTTCTAGCATTTGTAAAACTGCATTTTTCCATCTCAAAAATATATCTAAATTACGACCTATGCTCTCAATGTCAAATGCAGAAATGTTAATCCATGCGTTTATGACCTCAAGGTTAGATTATTGTAATGCTTTATTGGGTGGTTGTTCTGCACGCTTAATAAACAAACTCCAGCTGGTCCAAAATGCAGCAGCTAGAGTTCTTACTAGAACCAGGAAGTATG
>NW_015636576.1:19045-20171 GCF_001515625.1 Sinocyclocheilus rhinocerous
GGAGACCATTGTGAGAGTGTTAGAGTTTTTGTCTCAGGAGACAAGTTTGAGAAGCAGGAGACTCAAGCAAAAATCACCATTCGATCTTAAAGTAACCTCATTTCTGTCCAGGAGAAATATTTGAGATGTTAAAGAGATCTCACTTTAGATTTTTCTTTCCTATGGGCGTAAACAGAGCAAAGTAACTCCGGCTACAATGTTCTTCTGCAAGATGCATAAAGTTTTGTTTATTAACCTCTACAGTGCTAAAAAGTTAAATAGTTTGCTTTTAAAAATATGTAATCCTTTGAAAAAAGCTGCCACCAGAAGTCATAAAATATATATATATACATAGTTGCAAATTAAGTAAATGAGCTGTGTTTAATGTAATGACATTGATCAAAAATACAATAGAGTTAATCAATATGTTAATTCCTTAAATTTAATATCCATATATTAAAAAGGGTTTCATAAACATTTGTACATCCGTAAAGTTGTTTTATACGTGAGAAGTTGTCAATACATCAATATCATTTTAAAGCCACGTTTCTAGCATTTGTAAAACTGCATTTTTCCATCTCAAAAATATATCTAAATTACGACCTATGCTCTCAATGTCAAATGCAGAAATGTTAATCCATGCGTTTATGACCTCAAGGTTAGATTATTGTAATGCTTTATTGGGTGGTTGTTCTGCACGCTTAATAAACAAACTCCAACTGGTCCAAAATGCAGCAGCTAGAGTTCTTAATAGAACTACCTCTGTGAAATGAAGGAGACGTCAAAGGGGGCACAACTCAAAAAGTGGCGCTCAAGCTGGCAGATGTCACGTGAGTAATCTGATTGGTTGATCAATTTTACCTTAAGCACCTCCCTTGTTGACCCAGGAACGCGTCTAACTCGGCAGAATCAGGACGTACCTGTAGGCACAGCCAATTTTACTTATTGAAAGATTTATTTGTGATAAAATAATTACTTTATAATTGTATTAGAGTCTTTCACACATGCTACACAGTTAACCTGAGTGGTGCATTAATTTGAGTGCTGACAGCTATTATGGGAGTGGCTTGATGGAACGCAGGAGACGCAGATAACTTAATCTTGACCCTTAAGAAACTTTAATTAATGCTGTCACATAACAAATCTG
>NW_015636576.1:20197-22655 GCF_001515625.1 Sinocyclocheilus rhinocerous
AGATAACTTATGACCCTTAAGAAACTTTAATTAATGCTGTCACATAACAAATCTGCTTCAAAGATAAAATTACATGAATTGCTAATTACAACATTGAAATAAGTAGAGCCTGTACAAATACTAGAAATCGTGAATATAAATAATTGCAAAAAAATATAAAAAAATTATAATACTAAATAAAATAATTGAAACAGTGCACATTTCATTATAACATTTCTATTATAACATTTATGTAGTTTTGTTCACTTGGCTGTTTCCTTATAAAGGTCCAGAAATTTGTTGAGTTTTTCGTCAGATGTCTTTTTTAATTATATGATGTCATTAAGTTGCTGTCTTGCTGCCAACAAATCGCTGCATTGCTGATCGTGGTTTAGAGTATCGATACATCTGCCCTTTACGGGGAACACGAGAACACGCAGTAATCTTAGACGACTTAATCCAGATATTTGAATCAAATCCGCAAATTCATTTGAAGAACCAAATTAGCCAGAGATCAGTTTTCACGGTTAGAAGATCTGGCATCTTTCAAATCATCTCAGATGTATTAAGTGAGGTACGAAGAACGGGCCCCTGAACTTTGTATCACAAATCCAGCTGTCTTCCTCTGACCCCTTTGCCACTTGTGTGAAAGAATATTATGCAAGTTTTTATGGATCGCTAGTCAGTGCAAAGAAAGAAATTGTTTCCACCATCTGTTCCTGGCAGTGTTATGTTAGGAAAAAAATCTAAAAAGGTGAAAGTAAATGAGTGGCAAAGGAATAGAAGCAGCAGTGAGGCTGGAATCATGTGTGCCTGTTGCCTGAATTATTTTGATCCACCATGTTGAAGCCAAAGACATTCAATTAGCAGCCAATTAGCCTCTGCATTTAATCCACAGGAAATTAATGAAATGAGAGGATGGTGTGTAATTCCACTTGGTGTATTATTTCACTTGGGGTGGAATAAAATGTCTTTGTAAGTTCAATAAAACAAAAACAAAAACAAAAAAATTCAACGGTAATAGTGTTGAATTGGCCTCTTATATTTGCCTCATAAAAGCTGAACAACCAGAAATTACATACTTCATATGCACGGTTTGTCTTTGCAGAGCTTGAAGCAAAGGAGGCTTGTGATTGGCTTCATGCAGCTGGTTTTCCTCAGTATGCACAGTTATTCACTGGTAAATATTTATTTTTAACATTTCTCATTGCATACTTTAACCATGTGTCCTAATCAGTATCCAAAAACTGGACTGAAGAAAATGTCCAAGTACTTACAGAAATAATTACTCAAGTAAAAGTAATAATCTTAATAGTTACCATAAGTATTCAATGAAGAAAAAAAGTATATATAAATAAATTATAAAATGTATAACATTTTAATGATTAGATTATTATCATAATTTGATAACTTTGCGAAACACAGAACAGACAGGTGTTACTTCCCACCGCTGGCCCAAATAAACTGCAAATATTCTTTTACTGCAATTCAATTTACTTTGTTTGCCTTCCAGATTGCTGTTTTCCCATTGACATAGACTGGGCGAAGAGTGATCATGAATTTCTGGATCAAGATGCCTTAGATTCTTTCTGCAGGTAGTGCTTTTTACTCCTCGGGTAGTTGAGTGCATGCAGGGGCGTAAATTTCGAGTAGGGGGGACAATAAACATAACATTTCTCAAGAGCAATTTTTGAAGGGGACACAAATAATACAGCTAAAATTGTACTTGTAAGGATATGTATAAACAGAGGAATGGCTTACTCCCATTAGTGCAGCAGGGAGACTGTGCCAAATTAGACAACTTCAAGCTGTTGTGGTTGCTCCGTGACAGCGGTCGTGTCTGTTGTAGACATTACTATCTGTCACCTTTTATTTATATAGCGCTTTTAACAATACAGATTGTGTCAAAGCAACTGAACAGCATTAATTAGGAAAATAGTGTGTCAATAATGCAAAATGACAATAGTAAACACAAATTTTTCAGTTAAAGGGTCACAGTGTTGCCAAGTCCGTGGTTTTCCTGTGGAATTGGGCCACTTTATCACTGTTGCCGTGGGTTGTTTTTCATGTCCGCAGGTTGAAGCGACCCCAATAACGTGTATTTTAGCCCCTGGAACGTGATTTCTACCGGGGGACCCCCTCGAAACACGGATAGATTGGGCTAGTTTTGAGTAGCAATTGGGCGGGTTTTGTAATGACAACCTGGCAACCCTTTTCCTCAAGCAGGTAACGTTATTGTTGCTAACATAGCGGACTCATCGAAAAATACATTGGCATCATCTGTATTAAAGAGAAAAAAATAATCACTTCATCCGATGTTTAAGTGAATAAAATATCCTTGACAGCCTTACTTACTGGAGTTCCACAACTATTGGCGTTGTTCTCTCTCACCGGACTTGTGTGTGTGTAGGTGATGCAAAAGAGGAAAGCAGGTTTGGACCAAAGCACTGTGAGGCAAGGGAGGGGAGACTCAAAATGT
>NW_015636576.1:25599-31461 GCF_001515625.1 Sinocyclocheilus rhinocerous
TGTTGCTAACATAGCGGACTCATCGAAAAATACATTGGCATCATCTGTATTAAAGAGAAAAAAATAATCACTTCATCCGATGTTTAAGTGAATAAAATATCCTTGACAGCCTTACTTACTGGAGTTCCACAACTATTGGCGTTGTTCTCTCTCACCGGACTTGTGTGTGTGTAGGTGATGCAAAAGAGGAAAGCAGGTTTGGACCAAAGCACTGTGAGGCAAGGGAGGTGGAGACTCAAAATGTTTCTAAACTTAAAACGCATTTTTGCCCCATTTGTGTTGTTTTACTACTTAAACAATTATTTAAAGTATAAAACATTGTTATTTACAATGCACAGCGTGGTTTTTAATCATATTTTTAGGGGGGACAACCCTCAGATAGGGGGGTCCTGTCCCCCGACCCCCCGGGGATTTCCGCCTATGAGTGCATGCTATGTTGATGTAGAATGAGCACTTTGTGCTATTCACAGTGGGAGGAATTTGAGAGGGACATCATGTTGTCTTCCTGTTTGAGATCAATGTTTTATTTTGCTTTCAGGAGATTAAGTACCTTAAACAAGTGTGTGGAGATAAAGCTGGAGTTGAGCCGATCCAAAAGAAGGGTGAGTGAGAGAAAACTCTGGAGAAGATGCATGTAAACACTGTGTATAAACAAAAGAAGCCTAGGTAAAAATGTTCTTATCCCTATTCTTTGCTGTGTATAACAAATAATTTTGTACATGTAGGGAGATGAAGAGGAGGATGAAGACCTCTATGCCATCAGCCCAAAATGGTCATTCGACAGGAAGAGCAAACGCTGGATCCGTGTGGATGACAATGAGCTACTGCATTCACTGAACTGCCCCATTACAAGACTGAGGAGATCCGGAAGCTCTGAGGCCTCTTTTACTGATAGTGGGGAGTGCCTTGAGCTTTGTTCCACACATAGCTCAAGTAATGCTGACAGCGATGGGGGAAGTGCTTCCAAAAAAATGGCAGAGGAACCAGAACAAAGTTGTAGCTCCTCCAGATGCTACTTGAACTTTAAGCCCCAATCTCCTGACACTTCACTCAGCAGACCTCCATCTCCCTGTGAACATCCCATTTTGAGCAGTGAAGAGCGCCTTCCTGAAAAGCCTCCAGTGGAAAAAGGCAAAAGCCTTCTACGGAAGATGGAGAAACTTAAATTAAAAGGAAGCATGCTACAGCCAGACACCCAAAGTGGGAAAGCCAGATTTGTCATAAGCGGACCAATTATCCAGGAAGGTTTTGGTGAAGAAAAGCTGAAGCATCTTCAGTGTCTAGACTTAGCGAGGCTCCAGGACAAGACTGCAATACCTGCATCCTGCTCATCACCCTCTCGATCAAGTAGCAGTCCCTCAGAAAGCAGCAGTGAGGTCAGTACACCAAGCCCTGTGACGAAGGTGCGCAGCAACTGCAAACACCATGGGCTGCCCAAACAAGAAGGCAGTCAGAAGCAAATCAACGAGCAGCCATTCAACAACCAACAAAACCTTGATGTCAACCCCGTATTTGAAATTCCCCATGGACACAAGCCAGGGATGTTCCCAACTGTGCTCTCCCACAACAGCACCTTCTCACCTATTAACAACACTTCAGTCAATTGGAGGACTGGAAGTTTCCATGGTTACCAAAGTAGACAATGTAAAAGCAGCAGCTCCAAAGACCAGGAAAATGTTTGCAGCCCACTGGCTACTTGTGATCACCGTGTCAGCATTTATGACAATGTCCTAGATCCTATGCAGATTTTAGATGATGACGTCTTCTCAGCTTTGGACAGTGTAATGGAACGCATTTGTGACCTGCAACAGTTGGTAACCTCTTTGACAGACAAGTTGTCAGAGGACGGGGATTCAGATTTTTCCCACTCAGGTTCTCCCTCACCCACCTCTCTGACTGATTTTCACCTTGAGATCAAAGCGCCAGAAGAGACAAATGAAGCTGCCCTAGAGGAGGCATACAACAAGAGCTCAGATGCATTTGCACACACTGCTCAGCCTACAGATCATACTGATCGGTAAGTGACACAAATTACCATTTCATCGAGGCAGCTGGGACAAAAAAAGTGTCTGATCTAATTTATGATACATTCAAGGGATCTAGAATATACATTTCTCTCATTCAATCAAGGGTGAATCCTTGCAAGACCATTAATCATGCACTGCCAAAGCGTATCTATACAAAAGTTGGTTGATTTCCTACATTTCAGAATACAGAGGCCCCACTGGTTCAGTGCACAGATGCTTTCACTGAGTAACCCCAGCACAGCCATACAGGCAAAATCAGCACCACATGTCTCCATGCTGCAAAGGCTGAGCCTTCTCAGGCTTACAGCTCTGATGGACAAGCACTCACCCTTCAGCAAACAAGGCTGGAACTGGTAAGGCGGGGTTATGAAGAAAAGCAGTGAGGGGAAGAGGGATAGATATAATTTGGTCAAAGCAGCTTGCTTAAAAAAAACTCTGAGACAATGAGAGAGGAAAAAAGGAAAGAGTTAGATTCCTGCTGTTAAGAGATTCATTCATTATTTATCTTGAGTTGCAAAATCTCTCAGCAGACAAAATAGACAATGTTTTAAGAGTGCTGAGTTCAAAATGGGTAAGTGAAAACAAGGGTGAACCCTCTCACACCACAGGCTGCATGACTTGCTGACTTGACTTGCTGTAGTTTGTCTTGAATAATCATGTTCACAAGAACATAATTGTTTAAACAACTCGATAAGTGCAATGCAATTAAAAAATATTTTAGTGATTGACAACACTTCCTGCAAGACACCTCACATTAAGCAATTTCATTATGTTTAACTTCTTGATCAGATCATTAATAGGAAATATTTGCCTTTTACTAACTATTTTTATGCCCTAAATATTTTAACCCAAACCTGAGAAATAAGCTCCCCATAGAGCAACTAATAATATGTTTAATATTATTTATTGTATAGTTAACTGGACACACACACAAAAAAAAATTAGCTTGAGGCAATAATAATTGACTTTTTGGGAAATGAGTAATAGGGCTGTTTGTTTTAACAACCATTGAGCTTAACTACAAAAGTTACAAAGCTCTTAAATCTACCCTACTCTATTCACATTAATCACTTGCTTGAGCATTCAGCATCCTTACTGCGAGTCAGCTTACTTGGATTTTAGATAACTAATTAATTCAAAACTTCTCTCTCTCTCGTTTCTTTTACAATAAACAATATATGAGACTGGTTATTGCAAATATGTATACAATGCAGAGCCTCTTGAATCTAAACAATCACATTAAGTCACTAGGGGAACATAATTGAGTTTAAAGGTGACATATCATGAAAATCTGACTTTTCCGGGTTTTAAGTGCTATAATCAGGTCTCCAGTGCATCCACCAACATAGGAAACGTGAAAAAGATTAACCAAGTCACTTTGTTTTGGTAAGCCTTTTTCTTAGTCTGTTCAAGTGTCTGAAAAAACGAGTGCGTCTGATTTCGCTCCCCTAGTGACGTTGCAAAGGGATCTCATTATAATATTACCGCCCCTTAATCTGTAAGTTTCCATGCGCTGCCATTTTGATTTCGCAAGCGACAACGGTGTACCAGTTTTAATGCCATGGCGAAAGTTTGAGCAAAACACGCTAACTGTTCTGTCTTTGGCTGCACAGACGAGCACAGAACACTATTTAGAGTCCCAGCCTCAGAGGAGACAAGAGAGCAGTGGATTTATTGATTTATTTAATGTACAGAAAACCGTATATCAGAAGTTTAAACTAATATGGTTTAAAACGCATGATTTCAGCGCGACGAACATGATAATCTGAACCAAAACGGATGTTTTTTAGCAGGTACGAGCTGTAATGGCGCAGCCCTGTTCTGGAAAAGGGGCGGGGAGCTGCAGCTCATTTGCATTTAAAGAGACAGGCGCGAAAAACAGCGTTTGCAACAAGTAGTATACTTGATAGTAGAAATCCTGCTATTTTAACATAGTGTAAATAGGTATTTGCACTTAGTGTAAATAGCATATTGCTAAAAATACTGCTATTTTCACTCAGTGTAAATAGAATTCATTGCTAATACGAGATTTGAAAAGGGAGAATGTACAGTATTTGAAAAATAATGTGTTTTTTGAACATTAAAGCATGTCAACATATTCTGTTACACCAAATACACAAAATAATGATCTTTAAAATAGCATCATATGACCCATTTAAGATGGGAACATGTGTGGAAAATAGGAGAAAACTAATCATCTAAATAGACGAGGGACAACTTTGAAACTGTCTGGAGTGTGTTCCTTTAAAACTGGAGTGAATGTGGTGATCGGGAACTGGAAACAGCTGGAATGGCGCTTGAGGCGATCGAGTCAGTGTTTGCAGCACTCATGATAGGAATATGTGTCGAAAATACAAGGAAACTAATCGAAGCGAATAGTATGTTCTCACAACATTGAGCGGTGACTGATGAGCGGTATAACCGGGAACTGAACTAGTCAAAATGATGCTTGAAGACTTGGATCAAAACGGTAAAATCAAAGACGGTAAAATTCTGTCAGTTCGCTATAATACACAGTTTAATCTTGACTTTCAGTGTTTATTACTGTGTGGTTATTGGCGTGATGGTTTGACCATAATAGTTTAGCTTCGTCAGTGGGTGAAAAACATGAACAACTTGAACAAAATCTTAAATTTGTTCTTAAACAAGCTTTTCAAAAGAATTTCGTTTAACTGTATAAGCTATATGGGAAGTATGGAGTTGCTTTGCTTTTTTTCTGAACGGGTGTAATAAATTTTAATCTTTTATTATCTGTTGCCTGTGTTGTTACTGTTGTCATATTGTGTGTGATTTTAATTTAAAAACCCATTTTGGGTTCATTTAACCCAGCAGTAGGCCTATAGTAAATTTCAAACAATATTTGAATTAAATATGTTTATTGATATATTACCTGATATATAATGTATGTATGACCTATTGTATAAACAATCGTTTCAGGGCAATTTGTTGTAGCCATTTACCCTGTAACTACATGTTACAAGGGGGGAACAAGCACCACTTTAAAATACAGCCCGCAAATGTTGTATCTATCCTGTAAGTACATAGAACAAGGGAGGAACAAGCACCGCTTTAATTTATAGCCCACAACTGTTGTATTTACACCGTAACTACATGGAACAAGGAGGTAACAAGCACATAACAAGACTTAAACACAGAACAAGTGTATATTTGCACAGTAATTACAGAGAAAATTATTGCACTAGTTTTAATTTAATTGTTTGATGGCCAAATTAAACCCTCTACTTTTTTTTGCTATAAAAAACATCACAGTATACATCCACTGAAATACAAATGTTGTATCATGTATTTTTTCTGCGAACAGCTGGAAAGAGGTAAACTTGTTTTAAGCTGCATTGAACCTTGATTGTGGTGTTGAGAAGTTGCTGAAATCGACGAATAAGCTTTCATAAGGTAAGTATTCTCGTGAATTATAAATCATAGCAGAAACAAATTAACTAATTTCACTAGATGTCCAGTTTTGTTGTTCAGTAATCTCCATCATGTCCATCCTTTAATAATAGAATGTGTACCCCATGGTTAAAAAAATACCTATACGCCTATGATAAAATACCAATATAAAATTATAAAAAGTATACAGTATATCGTCTTTCTAAATCATTCCCAAACATAAGATTGTTGTTTAGGCCATACATACCACGTAATATTAGAATAAGCACCTCTAGTTTCAAAATACTTACAGTATAAATGATTTGTAATTTTACAGGTTGCTACCCCTTTATTCCCCACACTTCACATATTATTCCCTTATACCTACACAGAGGTACTGAATAGGTACACTATAATTACAAAAAAGTTACACTGTAACTTCAGTTTA
>NW_015636576.1:33408-46747 GCF_001515625.1 Sinocyclocheilus rhinocerous
CAGTAATTACAGAGAAAATTATTGCACTAGTTTTAATTTAATTGTTTGATGGCCAAATTAAACCCTCTACTTTTTTTTGCTATAAAAAACATCACAGTATACATCCACTGAAATACAAATGTTATATTGTGTATTGTTTCTGCGAACAGCTGGGAAGCGGTAAGTGACATGCAAAGTTATTTGGTGATAGTGGTGTTGGGAAGTTGCTGGTGTGACTCAGCTGAGATCGATGAATAAGCTTTCATAAGGTAAGTAGACTCGTGAATTATAAATCATAGCAGAAACTCATTAACTCATTTCACTAGATGTCCAGTTTTGTTTTTCAGTAATCTCCATCATGTATCCTTTAATAATAGAATGGTTAAAAAAAATACCTAGGACTATAATAAAATAGGTCTACCAATATAAAATTATAAAAAGTATTGTCTTTCTAAATCACTCCCAAACATAAGATTGTTGTTTAGGCCATGCATACCACATATTAGAATAGGTACCCCTTAGTTTCAAAATACATACAGTATAAATGATTTGTAATTTTACAGGTTGTTACCCCTTTATTCCCCAAACGTCACATATTATTCCCTTATACCTACACGGAGGTACTGAATAGGTACACTATAATAAAAATTTAAAAATTTTAAAAAACGCTGTAACTTCAGTTTACTTACGCAGTTCTTTGCAGGTTGCATATCTGGTTGTTACCCCCTTGTTACCCAAACGTAACACATTGTTCACTTATACCTACACATATGTTCTTTATAGGTACACTATAATTACAGAAATGTACACCGTAAATTCAGTATACTTACGTTGTTCTTTGTGAATCTAAAGTGTTACCCTGTGTTGAATGATTTGTTTGCTCAGAGTGCAAATGTCGTACTTTAGCACCACTAGTGGACACTTTGCCTGGATGCAGCAAATGTTACCTGTGACATTTTAGTTTGTCCATAAATGTACATAGTCACATTTTTTTCTATGAGAGTAGACAGGTATGAACCCATAGCTGCACTCTATAAATATGGTTAAAAAAAGATTTAATGTTATTCATTATTATTGTTAATGTTATTTAATGTTAAAGTTTCTATCCATGAATATTATATGATAATTGCAGCAGATTAAACTGTAGCATTTCAATCTGTAACAGTTTATCCCCTTTGCCAACACATATCTTGGTCGAACTTGACAGGTTGGGCTCTTCCGAAAGTCTGGGGTCAAATCCCGTATTCAAAATTTAAGGGACATGGTGGAGGCTGACCCCGATGGCATGTCCTTTGAAAATCAGTCGGCTTTTGATGTGGCCGACATGGTGAAGCAGTATTTCAGAGACCTGCCTGAACCCATGTTCTCCAGCAAACTGTGTGAAAGTTTCTTGCACATATACCAATGTAAGCCAAACTCAAGTCAAAACAAAATTTGTAAGTCAATAATATACTGTTGTTAAACCAAGTGTAACAAATTGTTGAATTTGATTGTTTAGAAATGAGCTGAAGCATCTGTTCCTAATCCATTATTCTATATTTACTGTCTTTGATTTCCCTATACAGACTTTCCCAAAGATCAACAATTTGAAGGGGTTCAAGCAGCCATCTACCTTCTGCCTGACGAAAACAGGGAGGCCCTTCAAAGCCTCCTTCTCTTTCTCCAAGAGGTGGTCGCATGCGTCAAGGAGAATCAGATGACCGCTAACAACATTGCTGTTTGCTTGGCACCCTCCCTATTCCACATCAACTCTTTCAAAAGAGACAGAACCAGCATGAGGTAGGTCTAAGCAGTCAAAACTATAATCAGTTGCAGTGGAATGGTTTGCACTGGACATCCAATAAGCTAGCAAAAGCATTTTTTGGAACCAGCTCCAGATTTTTCAATATTTCGTACATGACATATTTCAATATGTGTAAGTATGAGAACAGCTGAAAGACAGATTCAGCAGGAAAGTGGGATTCATATTTCCAAATGAGGTCTCTTCTAACATTATTCTTGAGAAGATAAAGCATGTGTTCCACAACAACCACAACATGTTATCTAATACTTTTGGCTCTGAAGTATATTTTGTATACGTATTATAAGTATTTTTTTGCATCTTGAGGGTAAAGAGGAAACTGAGAAAGGTGTGTCAGAGGTCTGCCAGGGTAAATATATCCAAAAGGCTTACTTAAAGACAGTTGAAGAAACTTCCCCTATTTCTGCAAGCCAGCTGCCACTGAGCCAACAAGCTCTCTGTACCCTCCCGCTGAGCTCTGGATGCGCTGCTATGCCCTGGCACTGCAGATAACTTTTCCATGCTTAGTTTCAACATTCTGCTATAAGAAGAACACTAGAAAACAAACAAATCAGCTAAATGTGTTGTGAAATTAATGCAGGCAAATCCCATTCCTCATTTCAATTTTCCTTGACAAAAAACACAAGAGAACTCCAGTGTCTTATGTCCAGTGTTGGGCTAGTTACTCAAAGAATGTAATATTTCAGTCAGGACCACTATCGTCAAAGATGATTGACAATTAGCATACAGTTTGGGTTGGCGGTATGGTTCTGTTCTGGGCAAGAACTCCCTGCGCATCCATGCAGCCTAGCATGGTAACAACCCCCAGGGCACACAGAACAGAACCAACATAAATGTATTGCAGTGCCTGCTTAATAAGGGGACTGGGCTGGTCAAAAGTTTGGATGTTTGGATTAAAAGTCTTTTAATGTTTTTAAAAGAAGTCTCTTGCTTATCAAGCCAGCATTTATATGATCAAAAATACAGAAAAAAAAACGGTAATATTGTGAAGTATTAAAATTACAATAATGGTTTTCTATTTCAATGTACTTCAAAATATTATTTATTGCTTTGATCAAAGCTCAGTGTTGGAAACAGTTGTGCTGCTTAATTTTTTGGGGAACATGTGATACTTTTTTCAGGATTTATTGATGAATGAAAAGTCATTTATTCAGCTTTGCCATCACAGAAATACATTTAATTACAATTTTAAAAGTTATTATCAGTTAAAATATTTCTTTTCTTTGTGAATATATTGTAAAATTCATTAACTCATTAATTCAGTAACATCATTACTCCAGTCGTCAGTGTCACATGATCCTTCAGAAATCATTCCAATAAGCTGATTGATTTGCTGCTCAAGAAACATTTCTGATTATTATCAACATTGAAAAACAGTTATGCTCTTTAATATATTCAGAAACCATGATATACAACCATTCAAATGTTTGATGTGTGTGTGTGTGTTTAATTATCACGCAGCAATCTTAAACAATTAAAATTAATAGAAGCAGTTAAAATTACTAAAGTTTAAATTAAGTAATTAAGTTAAAATCCGTTAATTACGTATAATTACAGACCTCTGGACCGTTTTCTTCATGTTAGCAAGTCCTCTGATAACACAGGCATAAGTGTTCGCCAACATTACAGTCCAACACAGATTTAAGGAGCAATAAAAACACCAAACCTTTACGTTATCGAGTACACAACATAATAAGAAATTAATTTATTAGTAGAATAGTTTGATCACATGGTGTGACATACCTTGGTGAGGTTTTTGAGGATAACAGCGAGCAGTCTGTATCCGCCTCGATCGTCTTGACGTCTTCTGTTTTGATTTGAACTCCAGAAAAAACGCGCGCTCGTTTCCACGGACGCGGCCCGGATCCGCTCTGCGACTGTAGTTCCCGCTCACTGAAACCGCGCCCGGGCTGGATCCGTGTTACAGCACTGAAACGGATGTGACTGTAACGCGGATTTGCCGGTTTTAAAACAGATCTGGCGCGAAGTCAGCTGCTGTCTGGGAATAGAGCATGAAAACATCATCATGTCATAAGAAATTTAGATATGAACTGCCTATCATATTCAAAATGTTTCACTCATTTCAAACATTTTAGTCAGGAATTATAGTTTGGGAAAAACCCAACTAGTAAATGTGTTAATCCGTTAATTACGTATAATTACAGACCTCTGGACCGTTTTCTTCATGTTAGCAAGTCCTCTGATAACACAGGCATAAGTGTTCGCCAACATTACAGTCCAACACAGATTTAAGGAGCAATAAAAACACCAAACCTTTACGTTATCGAGTACACAACATAATAAGAAATTAATTTATTAGTAGAACAATTTGATCACACGGTGTGACATACCTTGGTGAGGTTTTTGAGGATAACAGCGAGCAGTGATTCCTGCTCACTGAAACCGCGCCCGGGCTGGATCCGTGTTACAGCAGCACTGAAACTGATGTGACTGTAACGCGGATTTGCCGGTTTTAAAACGGATCCGGCGCGGAGTCAGCTGCTGTCTGGGCATAGCTTCAGTGGGCAAACAGTCTTGGGCTGCAGGGTGATATGGCTCTTATAATGTGAAAGAAAGCATGCCTAAAGTGAAAAGTTATAATTACAGACCTCTGGACCGTTTTCTTCATGTTAGCAAGTCCTCTGATAACACAGGCATAAGTGTTCGCCAACATTACAGTCCAACACAGATTTAAGGAGCAATAAAAACACCAAACCTTTACGTTATCGAGTACACAACATAATAAGAAATTAATTTATTAGTAGAACAATTTGATCACACGGTGTGACATACCTTGGTGAGGTTTTTGAGGATAACAGCGAGCAGTGATTCCTGCTCACTGAAACCGCGCCCGGGCTGGATCCGTGTTACAGCAGCACTGAAACTGATGTGACTGTAACGCGGATTTGCCGGTTTTAAAACGGATCCGGCGCGGAGTCAGCTGCTGTCTGGGAGGGATGTGGGGATGTAATGTAATGCCAGAGTAAAGTAAAGCCACAACTTGCACAATCATCTTTTTTCCTGACAAAATCAATATAATGCAATATATTACATCTGCTGAATGTAAGCTTTTCCATATTTCAAGCTTGCCTGCTGTACTGGGGACATCACATGCATGTGGGAGTCGTGAAAATTATGAAAATAAATCTAGGAATTATTTGATTGTTGGATTTTAAATCAGCTGGGTTGAGGCATCAAAAGTAACTAAGTAACTAAGCTGTTTTATGAATGGTAGCTGTAATATTATTACTGAAATCTTATTAGTAATTAGTTACACTACTAGTTACTGCAAAAAGTAATATTATTAGTAACTAAGTTACTAGTTACTGCCCAACACTGCTTATGTCAATAACCCCTTCTCCCTCGGTAAAGCCTATAGGAGAGAGTATTACTAATTTGGATGGCTGCAAAGCTGTTTTATTCAGCACTGTGTAAAAAAAAAAAAAAAAACAACTAAAAAAAACACTCTCACATTTATGCAATGGTCTGCTTTTGGACACAGATCTAGACAACGGAAATACAACTTGGGAAGGCCAGACCAGAGGGATCTGTGTGAGAACCTGGCTGCAACATAGGGACTGTCACATATGATTACAGAATGCTCTGGCCTTTTCCAGGTATAAAGCACCATACCTGTACACTGATTTTTGATCAGGACCCCATTTGCATTTTTTATTCATCCCAGGTGTTGTAAAGACAAAAAAAAAAAAAAAAGTTCCAAACAAGGAGTTTTAATAACTTTAATAAATCATATTTAAGGGGGGGAAATATATATTTTCATTCTGTTGATTTAGCAGTCCACAGTCTGGGAAGCACTGCCCTAGTCCAAACTAAAATGTGCCAAGTGGCTGGAAGATTTTATATGCAAGCATGTTTACAATGTAGAATACTGTATGTATGTATGTATTTATGCATACAATTATTAGAACACTAGTATTTTCACCAGCTAAAGAAAATGGTTTTAAGTCAATTATTTCTATCTTTTGCTTTATTGTGTCAGTATGAAATAAGAGTTTACATATCCAAACATTCATTTTGCCATTAATTTTAATAATCCAGTGCGATTTTTGTTTGCACAAGGAGTCTGACAACAACCAGTGCTCCACACAGAGATCTGATCTCATCATAATCCAGTTTGTCTGGAAGGACATGAAGAAAGAGAACAAACTGGAACTAAATCCAGAAGAACTGTGGCAACGTCTTCAAGATGCTTCAAGAAACCTACCTGCAAAGCTACAGTACTTTTAAAAGTATTAAGCACTTGTGTAAAAATCCTGTAAAATGAAGATGCTGTCAAAAGTAATGTCATAAATAGATTTTCTTCATCAATTAACTTAAATCAACATTTGGTGTGACTATCCTTTGCGTTTAAAGCAGATTTGCCCTAGGTGCACTTCTGCAAAGTTTTTCAGGTAGTTTTGCAGGTAGGTCTCTTGAAGCATCTTGGAGACGTTGCCACATTTCTTCTGGATTTAGTCTGTTTCAGTTTGTTCTGTTTCTTCATGTCATTCCAGACAGACTGATGATGATGAGATCAGATTTCTGTGTGGAGTATAGGTCTGCATTCCCACCCGGATTTTATGCGCCGCGGGATTAAATTCCCGAATAAAACGCGGTAGCGATCGGTAACTCTGGTGTAATTTGTACAAGGTCACATCTTGTTGCGAATGCGATTGTCATGCGCAACTTGTCAGTAAAGCCGGTCGAAGAAAATTATTCTAAGCGGACAAAGAGTGAATATATAGCGGGAGCGGCTGGGTGCGGAATAGAAGAACTTTGCGGGAGCAGGACTAAAAAAAACAGTCCTGCGCAGACCTCTAAGTGTGGAGCACTGGCTGTTGTCAGACTCCTTGTGCAAATAAAAATCTGGAGTATTACAATTAATGGCAAAATGAATGTTTGGAAATGTAAATTGATATTTCCTACGGACACACTACAGCAAAAGATAACTGACTTAAACTGACCGTCTCTTAATGCATTGTGTGGCCTTCTTGAGAATCAGTACGTTTTCACCTTTTGTAATAGTTATGCATGAGTCCCTCAATTGTCCTCAGTCTTAAAAGGTGGATTTCAAAATCATATAGTCAATGTTAGAAAGGGTTCAAATATACAGAAGATGCTGGAAAACCAAAGAATGTGCAAGAGCTATAGGATTTTTCGGAAGAACAGCTGGCAGAACTGCTCAGGACAAACAAGGGACCGATAAACAACTATCACAAAATATAAAAACAGTTGTGAATCATCCAGGAAATGACACATAGTATTAAGATTCAAGGGTATGTAAACTTTTGAATGGGGTAAGTTTTTATAAATTCAGTTATTATTTTGTCTTGTGGAGTATATGTAAATATGTTATGTGGAATAGCTTATTCGGGACAGTACTAAAAAAATAACATGCAATTTTCATGATCCCTCTTATTTTCTTTCAATTATTAACATTTTGCACATTCTGCAAGGGGTATGTAAACTTATGAGCACAACTATATATATATATATATATATATATATATATATACCTTTTATCAATACAGATACCAAAATACTTTGAAGACCAGGGAGCATGCAGCTTTACTGAAGATTCACTCCAAAATGATGCAGATCAAGATTCTTTGTCTCACTTTGGAGAAAATTTACTTCCAGATCGTGCCAGGCTGTTTCTACTCACACAAAAACTCCAGAGGGAGGCCAGAGAGAAGTCTAAAGGTTGGATATCCTGCTCAATCTGCGATCATGTGGATGTGGCGGTGAAAAAGGTTTGTACATATTCCTCCATCTTACATCCTAATATCAATATCAAGAATCAGAGACCAAAAGCACTCACAAACCGATAAAAGTCCTGCCTCTAGAGAAAAGTGTTCAAATACATTACGTTGCACACTGTAAAACATTTCCTTGTAAATTAACGGTAATATACTGGCAGCAGGGTTTCCAGCAGTGTACCGTAATTTTACAGTTTTATGACCGTATTCTGAATTACGGCTTTTTTGTAAATTAACGGTAATATACTGGCCTGCCAGCTTGTTTTGAAGAATAGGCCTACATAATGTTAAACAAGAAACGCTTAAAATGAATAACATTTCTGCAATTGTTTAACCGTTACTTATCATGTAATATTTGCTTTGTGATGGGACACAAAAGGCGTTTTCTCCAACATGCTGTGACTGAAAATAGAACCATAAAAAACACCAAAAACGCAGCATAATTACAAAAGGAATAAATTTTATTTGTGCGCTGTAATCCAAATGTTTAGAATCCATAGGATAGCAAGGAACAGAACCAAACTCAAGCCTTTATTCAGCAATCTTCTTCTCCATCCTGAGCGAGTCCAGCGACTGTAAGCAGCAAATGAAACCCGCACTCCTTATGAATTCAAATTTTGCCGCTTCAAGAAATTACAGGATTTACGGCAGGAAAATCGAACGCTCATTGGCTCTCGCCTGCTTCGTCACAGATTGCGACATGCCGTGTTTCATGCAGTGTTGCCAATTTAGTGACTTGCTGCCTCGCTGCCGTATGAGGCAATGACTTTGCAGGCAGCGTTTTTGCACCAAGACACCTCATGAAACTGATTTCGTACAGGCTTCTAAGGCAGCGTAACGGTTTAATGATCAACAAAATAGAACGAGTTTTTGTGATGACTAAATTAATATTTAAATACCATAATACTGATTTCTCGCTAGAAATAACATCAAAAGTGCATAAAGTTAGTCAAAAATATACATTTACACACAAACTGACCACCAAACGCAGCAAGCGGCTGAGAGGAGGAGCGCATTCAGTTAAAACAGATATTCTAGCTGTTGCTTCTCTGATTTTACATGCAAAAATAGCTGAAATCACAGCACAGGAATTGTCTTTGTCTTGTCTTAGCTTATGTGTATTTGGTTTCATCAGACGACGGCTTAATTATAAATCAGGATTTTTGTGCAGATTAACATCTTGGAAAGGAGAGCTGGTTATGTAGTCTTACATAGACTGCTCTGGACTGCGTTTCAGTCACTATTTCATATTTATCCCACTGTCTGACTACATAAACAGCAAAATAAATGAACAGTTTTATTGAGAATTTGGCTAAATTCAAATACAGTATGTAAGCACAGAGAGACAAACAAATGTAAAAGGTAATAGGACGCGATGACATCATTAATATGCTAATTAGCGTATGTAATCTAGCGACATTTAGCGATTTTTCAAATTGGCTTAGCTACTTCCCATTAAAAGAAGTTGGCAACACTCTGGTGAGGTGTGTTTGAATGAGAAATTCGCGAACTGGATCAGGATAATAATCTGGATAATATTTTGAGCGATTAACAACTTAAATTCTGATCTGCACCTCACACAAACCTAACGTATTCTGCCAGATAGCACTGCAGCTGCAACGCATCATCATTTGAACTACTTTTAGTACTGCTTTTGACACTTTTGCAATAAATAAATGATTGTGATTGCACTTATCTGTCTGTCATATTTTTTCTTATACTGTACAGAAATAGCTATGTTTAGAGGTAGGAGTGGGAGTAGTGACTATAAAAATCTTTTTAATGCTATATTGTTACTAAAATGATAATTTCCCTGCATATTTGGTTAATTACGTATTTTTATATTTGCTAAAAAATCGGTAGGTTTAGGTTTGGTGGTTTGGTGGTAGGTTAAGGGGTCTAAAAATCTAAATCGCTTATTGATAAAATGATAAAAATGCATATTCGCTATAAAATGGGTAGGTTTAGGTTTGGGATAGGTTAAGGGGTCTAAAAATCTAAATTGCTTATAGATTAAAAAAAAAAAATGCATATTCGCTATATAGTTTCGTTTTTATTAGTTTCATTAATAATTTTGTTAGTTTTAATTTAGTTTTTATTTTGTGAACACATTTCTATTTCGTTGTATATACTGTAGTTTAGTTTCAGTTTTAGTTTTAGTAATTATTGAAGTTTAGCAGAATTAACAGATCACTTGCAGAGCGCAGACAAATAAAGACTTAATATAACCTTATTCACGCAAACGTCTAGTGACACAAAATTAAAGCATGCTGAGATTGATTAGATGATAAAAGTATACAAATATAGCCAAAATGAAGCCAAGCCTTTTTACTCCACAAATCTACACGAGTTGCGCTTACCATATTTAAAAACACTAGAATAAATGATAAATGTGTGTTGTGATATTTAATTTAAAAATAAATGTAATTTGTTTATATTAGATGTCTTTTATCTTATTTAACCATAACATGATACTGTAAATGTTGTGTCTTGCTCACTTTCTCGCGAACAACAGCGCATAAATCATAACTGGGACTAATGAAATTCAACATCTTTTCACCCCGTTTATTTTAATAAAACTTCTTACAATAGCCTATGTAGTGATGCGCATTGACAGGTGGGTAAATTTCCTTCTCAACCTCCAATGCATCGATCGTCCCTTATTCCTGATCATACCTTTCGCAGTGCACTTTAAACCAGTCCTGCACGCGGTTGGATATTTGATATAAATGGGTGGAATATCGTTTTCGTTGTCATTTGCGCTGCGGGTCGGGGAATCAATAGGCACGGGCGGACTGCGGGTCCGATAGCCAAGACTATTTAGACTCAATTCGATACCCGCTAATAGGCAGCTGCCTTCAAACGGTCCCGTGCTTATTCGTCAAAGATTTCTATTTACAATTTGATTTGCAGCGTTGCGTTATAGCCATTCGCGCTGCAGCTGAAGTGAATGACAGCCCAGGGAGCGCTCTTTGCTCGCTTTCTATATCCTATATATAATTTTATTTTATACGTTTTATTTTTAAACCTTCTATAAAGGACCAACGGCCACGTATACTGCAGAGGAGAGACAATTGCATTTAACAGTAAAGGCACATTTAAATATGTTCTTTTAATTTATAAAAAATTATAAGCGTGTGGTTTATGCACATTTGTTCAAAATAGCTAGGCAGCGGTGCGTTTCCCAAAAGCATCGTTAGCCAACTATGGTCGCAAGTTCCGTCGTTACCACCATAGTTCAACGATTTGGTGTTTCCCGAAACCATAGTTCAAACGAACATTCGGAAACTGCATCGCAAACCTGTGTCGTTGGAACGACAGCTCTTCACCTGTGGTTAGAGGCATAGGTCGTTGTTAGTTTGCTGTGTCGACGTCATTGATTGCGCCGCACCTGGGGTGTGTTCTATTCAGAGTTATCGACCCTATGCCCTATTCCTTTCGAAGATTTCACCATCCACTTTGAGTGATTTGGAAGAGTTAAAGTTGTGGTGCTTAGATCTTACCAATTCACCTTCAAATATTTTTATATTACAAATTCAATTTGAAACTATATAGCAGCGTGGCTCTCGTAATTATTCTCCCTTTGAAGTGCCCTCTGAAAGCATTAATCATGCAGATTGGAACGCAGCCTTCGTTTCATTTGTGCGAAGAAAAGGAGAGTTTGTCAAGTGAGTATCTTTGTTAAAACATTCATAAAGACAAATTTCTCATATAACAATATTGGTAAAACAGTATGTTAAAGGTTTTCACTTATATTAAGTGTTAACACTCAAATCACAGTATTTTTATAGTAAATGAATGTACCCAAATAAATTAACAAAAATGTATAAATAAGTGAGTGATTTTGTTGTTTTTACAGAATTAGAATATAGAATATTCTAATGGATATGACAATGTTAATGTATTTGGTATTGGCGGAATAGATCTGCTACGCTGCTGAATTGGTGCTGCTGTTGGTTATTGCTGTATTTGTAGATTATTGCTGCTGGTGCTGCAGGCAAGTACAGGAACTTGCTACTGCCAATACATAATCCGATATGGTGCTGTGAGTATTTAACTCTTTAACGCGTACGATCACACCGGTGTGATCACTCTAGGCTGGTCCCTGGAGCGTACGATCACACCGGTGTGATTAGAACGTTTGGTGTGCCACGTGATCAACTGCTAAATTCAAATCTGCTTTCGCACTTTTCCTGGTGCTAAGCCAGAGAGGGACACGCTGAGCGCTTGTTATATTATCACAACTATTCATTGTTTTCAACCATATAATGCTTATTTTAGGTTTCAGATGCAATCTCCAATGCATCGATCGTCACTTATTTCTGATCATACCTTTCGCAGTGCTCTTTAAACAAGTCCTGCACGCGGTTGGCTCCCCATGGGTAAATTGTATCCGCTAATATTTGATTCATATATATAAAGGGGTTTGTGTTGTGGGTCGGGGAACCAATACGCACGGGCGGACTGCGGGTCCGATAGCCAAGACTATTTAGACTCAATTCGATACCCGCTAATAGGCAGCTGCCTTCAAACGGTCCCGTGCTTATTCGTCAAAGATTTCTATTTACAATTTGATTTGCAGCGTTGCGTTATAGCCATTCGCGCTGCAGCTGAAGTGAATGACAGCCCAGGGAGCGCTCTTTGCTCGCTTTCTATATCCTATATATAATTTTATTTTATACGTTTTATTTTTAAACCTTCTATAAAGGACCAACGGCCACGTATACTGCAGAGGAGAGACAATTGCATTTAACAGTAAAGGCACATTTAAATATGTTCTTTTAATTTATAAAAAATTATAAGCGTGTGGTTTATGCACATTTGTTCAAAATAGCTAGGCAGCGGTGCGTTTCCCAAAAGCATCGTTAGCCAACTATGGTCGCAAGTTCCGTCGTTACCAACATAGTTCAACGATTCGGTGTTTCCCGAAACCATAGTTCAAACGAACATTCGGAAACTGCATCGCAAACCTGTGTCGTTGGAACGACAGCTCTTCACCTGTGGTTAGAGGCATAGGTCGTTGTTAGTTTGCTGTGTCGACGTCATTGATTGCGCCGCACCGGGGGTGTGTTCTATTCAGAGTTATCGACCCTATGCCCTATTCCTTTCGAAGATTTCACAATCCACTTTGAGTGATTTGGAAGAGTTAAAGTTGTGGTGCTTAGATCTTACCAATTCACCTTCAAATATTTTTATATTACAAATTCAATTTGAAACTATATAGCAGCGTGGCTCTCGTAATTATTCTCCCTTTGAAGTGCCCTCTGAAAGCATTAATCATGCCGGCCTCAGACGGAGGTGAATCAGGGGAAGAGAACAATAGACCAGGACCCTTTGGTGATTTTGAAGGCCCAGGCTGGAGGGGACCTGATGTTGAAGGGCCAGACTGGAGAGGGCCTGATGTTGGAGGCCGGAACTTTGAAGGCAAAGGCCTGGTTGATGCACATGCATCTATACCTCCAAGGATCCCTTCCAATGCTTCAGGCCCCAGGATGGCCAAAACTTTCTCTTCCTCTGTAGTGAGAGGAGGTAACTGAATTGATACCCCCACCAGTCTTGTTTGCTTCCCTCTTACATGCCGCAGCCCTCCGTTTTGTCACACTTACGAAGTCTCCACTTATTCCTGACTTCTTCTGGGCTTCGTTCGTACCCATAGCCAGCAGCATTTATTTTTTGAGTGATTTCTGCCCAGATTTTCTTTTTGTCAGCATTTGTAATGCTGTTTTTCAGCTTTGAAAATAGCTGGATTTTATTATTTTCCACCTCCTCCAAAAGAACTGCAATTTCATGCTTTGAAAAT
>NW_015636576.1:47210-48393 GCF_001515625.1 Sinocyclocheilus rhinocerous
GTTTCTTCTTGTTGCCCTCTGAAGATGTGGTTTCACAACCTGTAGTAGTTCAAGGATCTTGGCACTTGGAAGACAGAATTTTCTTAAGATGGCATCATCAGATAGTGAGTCAAGGGGGGTAAAATGTGTCCCTATGCAGGCATTTATATACACTGCCTGACTTCTGCGTCGCCTTCTGTGTCAGAGGACGTTGCTCAGCACATGAGGAGGCCTCAGACGGAGGTGAATCAGGGGAAGAGAGCAATAGACAAGGACCCTTTGGTGATTTTGAAGGCCCAGGCTGGAGAAGGCCTGATGTTGAAGGGCCAGACTGGAGGGGGCCTGATGTTAGAGGCCCAGGGTGGAGGGGGCCTGATGTTGGAGGCCTGAACTTTGAAGGCAAAGGCCTGGTTGATGCACATGCATCTATACCTCCAAGGATCCCTTCCAATGCTTCAGGTCCCAGGATGGCCAAAACTTTCTCTTCCTCTGTAGTGAGAGGAGGTAACTGAATTGATACCCCCACCAGTCTTGCTTGCTTCCCTCTTACGTGCCGCAGCCCTCCGTTTTGTCACACTTACGAAGTCTCCACTTATTCCTGACTTCTTCTGGGCTTCGTTCGTACCCATAGCCAGCAACATTTATTTTTTGAGTGATTTCTGCCCAGATTTTCTTTTTGTCAGCATTTGTAATGCTGTTTTTCAGCTTTGAAAATAGCTGGATTTGATTATTTTCCACCTCCTCCAAAAGATCTGTAATTTCATGCTTTGAAAATTAGGGTTTTCATGACATTTTCATTAACACGTGGCTGAATGGCAAGGGGACTTAAATAGGAACAATTATTGAGCAAAATAAGCAACAGGTGTCCACAACAGTACATCACAGTTTTTAAAAAAAATACATATTTTTTCAGTTGTGCTTATGTAGCCTATCAATATTAAATAAGAAATGGTATTTATATGAAATTGTGAAATTATAGACATTGGGATCAGAAAAGAGCATATTTTTAACTCTGTGTGTGTATATATATATATATAATTTATTGCGGAACAAATTAATGTTGCGTTATTACTCCACTCCTACGTAACGTCATTTCAAAAGCGTAATTCGAGTCGAAGAAAAGAGAAAATAAAACCAAATTACTGTAGGTGGCGGTATATGATCATGGCACCAGTCGACTATTAGATCGAAGAAGAAGTAGAGC
>NW_015636576.1:48479-66965 GCF_001515625.1 Sinocyclocheilus rhinocerous
AATGTTGCGTTATTACTCCACTCCTACGTAAGGTAATTTCAAAAGCGTAATTCGAGTCAAAGAAAAGAGAAAATAAAACCAAATTACTGTAGGTGGCGGTATGTGCTCATGGCACCAGTCGTCTATTAGATCGAAGAAGAAGAAGAACAACGTCATAATCACAGCTCAAACCAACGTGGTTTAAACGATGGATCTACGACACGGGTACCATGGTTTCGGGAAACAGTCGTGACTAGCTAGTTCGTTTCCACAACGATGCATCGTACTATGGTGGTTAATCAGCGAGTTACGTCGTTGTACGGGAAACGCACCCCTGGTTATTTCCCACCCGCTCATCAGATTTCCTTCAAATAAAGGAAAGTACAGTGAGAATTTTGAACATATGGTTAATGCTGCTCAATGTGAAAGCACGCAGGTGATGGAGATTTACCGCTGATTACAGAACGGCTTTACTGACAAGATGCGCGTTAAATATCGCATGCGATTTATCGTGCAGCCCTAGTTTTTTATTGTTTATAGAATGGATGTGCGTTCTCATCTTTTTTTTTCTGTTAATTACCATATTGCTCTACTTGTCTATTTTTCTTCAGAGCATCGACTTAGAATGCCTAATGTTGGTTTGATTTCTTGTGTTACATGAGAAAATAAATAATTTTGCCTACCTGATGTAGTAGATTTAATGCGAGTGCGGTTCGGGTCGCGGTCTTTATGTCAAACGGGTCGGGTACAGAATTAAATTAGTGCAGGACCCATGCAGGATCTGCTTTAAACTGCTTTGCGTCTCTCCGTCAGCGTAACCTCACGTCCATGATGCGCCATTTACAGGTATTTCCCTAAACCGCCACACATCTCATATATTTTTTCTGCCATGGGGTGAGAACGGAATGATTACGAAAACGATTATTTATTTTTGATAATTATTATTTTATTTCAGTTAGTTTTTCAATAACTTTTGTTAGTTTTGTTTAGTTTTAGTTTTTCATTTATTTTATTTCAGTTTACAAAAATGTTTTTTTGATAAATCGTTTTCGTCTCAGTTTTCGTTTTCGTTTATGAAAATAACCTTGGTGGGGCCCCTCTCTGACCACAATATTGGACAAAGCATTGCTACATTTAGATTGGATCTTGGTGGACTAACATACGCAAATTGTCCAACGCCATCAGATGCCAGGACAACAGCCAGACACCTCTTAGAGGGCAAGAAGAAGACCTTTGGTACAAAGGACAGAAACACAGAAGTTCTGAGTCTGAGCCCCGCAAGGGTGAGACAATAGCAGATCAATCTCCATTCTGAGTCTCCGGTCTGTTACAGGGAAGGCATCAACAGACACAACCATTCGGAGCCTGTGGCCCACTACAGGGGAGACGGCAAACGATACCTCTGTTCTGAGTCTCCCATCCAGAGAGACAATAGCAGATACACCGTTCTGAGTCTCCGGCCTGCAAGGGTGAGACACTAGCAGATACACTCGTTCTGAATCTCCCACCCCGAGAGACATAAACAATAATGTTCTGAGCCTCTGGCCCATGTGGGAAGAGGCAATAACAGATACCAAGTCCTGAGTCTCCAGCTTGTGAGGCTGCAACAGATACAACCACGTTCTGAGCCTCCAGCCTGTGAAGAGAGAGATATTCTATGTTTAGAGTCTTCGTCCAGCGAGACAACAACAGATGCAGCACGTCCTGAGTCTCCATCCTAGAGAGACAAAGCGGATCGACCAAGTTCTGAGTCTCTAGCCCAGAGTGGCAGAAGACACACAAACATTTGCAAAATGGTTAAGCTCCTGCGAGCAAACCTTTACTTCAAGGTACTTTTGCTTGTGTGTTCCAGGTAGGGACCTTCTACACCTACTCCAGGGCCACATCTGCCTGTTCCAGATTTTAGGACCCTTTGGTGCTCCAGGAGATCAGCATCCTACAGTGCTTCATGTTCAAGACTGTTGAAACAGATTCCTGCTCCCTTCCCCACTACATTGTTACCAGCTCAACCAGTGGAAGAAGTCACCGCCACCGGACTGCTCACTCAACTACAGGGAACGTAACTATCGCTTATCCAAACCTCTTCCAGAGACCTTGGCATTGTTGCATATTATCAGTATATGATTTTTCTAATTTACATTAGATAATATATAGCTGATTGCAATTGATAACAAATAATGTTTCATGTATTTGAAATATATTAAAAGCTAATTCAAAATATTAAAATCTACAACAGCATGTAACTAATACTATAATAAAACTGCATTTTATTTATAAATATAAATGTGGTTCAAATGTCATTTAAAAAAAATGACATGTATAAACTTCTTATCAGATTAAGTTTCAATTTCTGTAATTTTGGTCACAATGTTAAAGTAAATTCTAAAGTACATGTAAATGTAACGTTTATGTCATCCTCCCAACTGATGACAACTCAACTGAAATTAAGTTGCAAACTGGGCAATATTTGGAAAATCAAGGTCAGACATTAAGAAACTTGAGGATTATTACCCAAAGCCCAAAAGCCTGTAGTCCTGTGAGTATCTAGGTACAGCTGGGTACAACACAGCAATAAAGTAGTTTGAGACCATGTAATGAGATGATGCCCACAGAATGAATTGAGAGCAAGAGCTTTGTACTTTATTCTCAAAGGTATTTCACCTTCACTAATCCGTATTAACATCTGGGACAAATAATATTAATGCCATTTAAATTAGCTTGCTGGAATGATGCCTTTCAGCAGAAAATTGAGACTTAACACAGGTTCCATTTTGGATTTAATTTAGCAAATTCAGTGACAAATTACCACAGTAAAGAATAAATTCCTTGACAATGGCACCTCATGACATGCACACCACTGCACATGTAATCCCGTTAACCTGCTGCCATGGCTGTAATTGAGCCACCCCATAATGAGCTTGTAGTGCTGTTTGTGGTATCAGCCTACATGATTTTTCAATTACAACTTTTCCATTCTCTTCCTGCAGGATGTGGCAGTCTGATCATTCCATGGGGTCCTTGTTTGTGTCCTCCACTTCTGTTGAGCATGCCGCTGTGGCTGTCAGAGGAGTACGGGCACAAGTTTTCTGCAGCTTCTTTCTAATCGAGCCACTGGGGTCGAAAAAGTCACGAGTCACGCATCTCTGCCGGACCGACATGAGGTGTGTATCTCACATACCATAAAATAGTGAACAGAGGCTAAAAATGAGGGCATAGTGGAGAAAAACGTCAGGCTCCAAATTCTTGCTTCTGTTCAAAGATTTAGTTTCTTTTATAATCAATTTGTTCCTTTTAAGCCTCTGTTGGTCTACAAGAGTCCCTATAGATTCATATTTTAGGGAAGAATCAATGAAACATGGCTGTAATATAGAAAACAGTTGTCTTTGAAAATTGAGATGCATTCTTGGGAATGTGTTGTGACAGAGCAAACATGCGGCACAATCATAATATATTACCTTCACTGGATAGAACTTGTCTAGCTGGCACATTTGAAAGTGCAGGTGAATGTAGACACTACATTTTTCTGATTGCATCAGGTATTTGTACTGATAAATTAAAGTAAACAGTCCATTGCTGCATATTGATTGGTGGGTTGGGGGCATGAATCTGTGTTTTCAATTAACAAAGCAGGCAAAGTGATTATATGGACTCCTATTTCCTGAAGGACTGCACATTTGAATCAATTTCAGATGGGAGTCAACAACATACTTATTTATTGAACATAACACATGAACTGCTAATAAGCATTTCATTTTTTACTGTTTTATTATAATTTTTTTTAAAGTGTTTAATTTACAATTTTTTTAAACCCTCTCTTGAACATTTACAGTTAGATTTCTTATTAATTACTTTATTACTTATTAATTAGTCAAGTCAAGTCACCTTTATTTATATAACGCTTTTAACAATACAGATTGTGTCAAAGCAACTGAACAGCATTAATTAGGAAAATAGTGTGTCAATAATGCAAAATGACAATAGTAAACACTAATTTTTCAGTTAAAGGCAGTTCATCATTGAATTCAGTGATGTCATCATCAGTTCAGTTTAAATAGTATCTTTGCAATCAAGTCAACGATATCGCTAGAAATGAAGTGTCCCCAACTAAGCAAGCCAGAGCCGACAGCGGCAAGGAACCAAAACTCATTCGGTGACAGAATGGAGAAAAAAACTTGGGAGAAACCAGGCTCAGTCGGGAGGCCAGTTCTCCTCTGACCAGACAAAACCAGCAGTTCAATTTCAGGCTAGCAAAGTCACATTGTGCAGAGGAATCATCTGGTTCCTGTGGTCTTGTCCCGGTGGTCGTCTGAGACAAGGTCTTTACAGGGGAATAACACCTGTATCTGGGGCTCATCTAGTTGTCCTGGTCTCCGCTGTCTTTCAGGGCTGTAGAGGTCCTTTCTAGGTGCTGATCCACCATCTGGTCTGAATACGTACTGGATCCGGGTGACTGCAGTGACCATCTGATCTGGATACAGACTGGATCTGGTGGCAACGGTGACCTCGGAATAAGAGAGAAACAGACTAATATTAGCGTAGATGCCATTCTTCTAACAATGTAGCAAGTACATCGGGTGTTATGGGAAGTGTTCCCGGTTCCGGTTGACCTAATTAATGCAGCCTAAAAATCCTTTAACGGATTTGAATATTAGAAGCGTATTAGTGTGTTATGTGTAAGCCAGGTTAAAGAGATGGGTCTTTAATCTAGATTTAAACTGACAGAGTGTGTCTGCCTCCCGAACAATGTTAGGTAGGTTATTCCAGAGTTTGGGCGCTAAATAGGAAAAGGATCTGCCGCCCGCAGTTGATTTTGATATTCTAGGTATTATCAAATGGCCAGAGTTTTGAGAACGCAGCGGACGTGGAGGACTATAATGTAACAAGAGCTCGTTCAAATACTGAGGTGCTAAACCATTCAGGGCTTTATAAGTAATTAGCAAGATTTTAAAATCTATACGATGTTTAATAGGGAGCCAGTGCAGTGTTGACAGAACCGGGCTAATATGGTCATACTTCCTGGTTCTAGTAAGAACTCTAGCTGCTGCATTTTGGACCAGCTGGAGTTTGTTTATTAAGCGTGCAGAACAACCACCCAATAAAGCATTACAATAATCTAACCTTGAGGTCATAAACGCATGGATTAACATTTCTGCATTTGACATTGAGAGAATAGGTCGTAATTTAGATATATTTTTGAGATGGAAAAATGCAGTTTTACAAATGCTAGAAACGTGGCTTTCTAACGAAAGATTGCTATCAAATAGCACACCTAGGTTCCTAACTGATGACGAAGAATTGACAGAGCAGCCATCAAGTCTTAAAGAGTGTTCTAGGTTATTATATGCAGAGTTTTTAGGTCCTATAATTAACACCTCTGTTTTTTCAGAATTTAGCAGTAAGAAATTACTCATCATCCAGTTTTTTATATCGACTATGCATTCCGCTAGTTTTTCAAATTGGTATGTTTCGCCGGGCTGCGAAGAAATATAGAGCTGAGTATCATCAGCATAACAGTGAAAGCTAACACCGTGTTTCCTGATAATATCTCCCAAGGGTAACATGTAAAGCGTGAAGAGTAATGGCCCTAGTACTGAGCCTTGAGGTACTCCATACTGCACTTGTGATCGATATGATACCTCTTCATTCACTGCTACGAATTGATGGCGGTCAGATAAGTACGATTTGAACCATGCTAATGCACTTCCATTAATGCCAACAAAGTTTTCTAGTCTATGCAAAAGAATGTTGTGGTCAATAGTGTCAAACGCAGCGCTAAGATCCAATAGCACTAATAGAGAGATACAACCACAATCAGATGATAAGAGCAGGTCATTTGTAACTCTAATGAGAGCAGTCTCGGTACTATGATACGGTCTAAATCCTGACTGGAAATCCTCACAGATACCATTTTTCTCTAAGAAGGAATATAATTGTGAGGATACTACCTTTTCTAGTATCTTGGACAGAAAAGGGAGATTTGAGATCGGTCTGTAATTAACTAGTTCTTTGGGGTCAAGTTGTGGTTTTTTGATGAGAGGCTTAATAACAGCCATGAGAGCGTATAATTATTATATACTTAGTACATAGATCAAATATAAACATGCAATTTCTTTCCCAGCTGTTTACCTTTCACAAACATAACCGTTTTTATAACTTATGTGTGTTTTTGACATAAACTTGTGTGTATTTGACAGTTTAAGTGCAATAAGACATGAAAGAGAACTCACATGCCATGTGCCAGCTGCTTTCTGTGCACGTGCTTCGGATGTGTGTGCTTAGAAAAACTTCTAGCTTTAAAACAATTTCAGTGTGATAGACATGATTATCAAAACCAAGCATGTTTTTTTGGCAGAGGTTCTGATGTACCAGCATGTAAAGGGATCTCTATTTTTAAATCTGAGCTTGGCTTTTTCCCGCATATTGCACCTGTGTGCGCTAGAGACAATTGCGGCTGGCTTCATTGCACAGAATATGCGCTGTGAGACACGTGCGCATTGCTTGAGTGTGCTTCCACTCGCTGTTATTTTAGTCTTTTGCTTTAGATATGCTTTCGTTTATGCCATTTGGAATGAAGTACGTATTAGATGCACATACTCATGTACTGACAGACTTTCATGTGCGATTTGTGTTTGTTTGTCCTGAAGCTCGCTGCTGCCGTTAAACGCACTTGCATCTCCAAATACTTTTATGATTCGAAATTGTGTAAACTGTAAGTTATGTTTTCAGAACAGGACAAAATATCTGATATGCTGAAACAGATCTGTGCATTAGTGTGAATGCAGCCTGTTAAAGCTGTCACTGTCTATGATCTCATCAGTAATGACCAAATGGCAATAATGCTGAGGAAAAAAGAAAAACCCATAACTATGTTTGTCTGTAAACTTTTGAATACTTAAAGCACTCTTAGATACTAAAAGTGCTTTTTGTTTATCACTTGTAATTGTCTTTTTCCCCCTTTATTACTTTGTTTGCCTGTATGTTTTGAAGCTATATTTACATTAATTCTTAACAATAATTAATTAATTATATATTCATTAATTATTTAACAATTATTTTAAAAAGTAGCCTGCTTTTATAATTTAATAAAAATGCACAAAATAAATTTGATATAATCGTGGTGCATCGTGATATTGAATTGAATCGTTGACATGATAATCGTAATCGAATTGAATTATTATTACAATTTATAATAACAATTTTCTATTTTAATATACTTTAAAATATAGTTTATTCCGGTGAAGCAAAGCTGAATTTTCAGCAGCATTACTCTAGTCTTCAGTGTCACCTGATCCTTCAGGAATCATTCTAATATGCCGATTTATAATCAATGTTGGAAACAGTTGTTGTTACGGGGCCGACGAGACGAGAGGCGTGCGGATCCATATGCAAAGCTTTATTTCTAGAACAAAGTCAAAACAAGCAAGGGTCAGACAATGGCAAACAGGTATATTTAGGGCAAGACACAAGAGTAGTCCAGTGAGCGAGCGTGGTCGATCTCCGGCGAACAATGTCCAAACAGGGTAATCCAAAGAGTTAATCCGAAACACAGGCTATGGTCCAGGCAAGGGACAAACAGTATTCGAACAGGGCGAGACGAGAGGGATAATCCAGGACAAGGGAAAATTAGGAAACAGGCAATCAGGAAACTAGACGTGACTAGACTTAGACAACTAGAAACTCAAACTAGGACTGGGAACTGGCTCTGAAAAGTAGCTATCGACTAGGGTAGCGATATGCGCTCACAATACTCGGCAGTGAATGGTTGTTTGAGACGGATTCTTATAGTGGGTGTAATTGGTAGCAGCTGTGTGTGATAAGTTTCAGGTGAGCTTGTGATTAGTGCAATGGAGCATGGGAAATGTAGTCCAGGGTGATGTGTAACAGTCTGTGTGGTGTGAGAGTCAATATAATGGGAGGGCGACCTCTGGTGGCAAGTGGATGGAAGTTCATGGACAGGATTCGTGACATAGCCCCCCACCAAGGAGCGGCTTCCAGATGCTCCTATCTCTATATAATCCAGGAGAGCGGTGGAGCGGAGGCGGAACAGGGGGAGGGACGGAGGGCCAGGTCCACGTGGAAGTGGAGAGACCGGGGACTGAAGCAGAGCCAGCAGGGCAGGGCACCCAGGTGGAGCAGAGAACCAGGGTGATGCCGCGAAGCAGGAAGCCAGGGCGGAGCCGGCAGAGCAGGTGGAGCTGAGGACCACCACAGCAGAGCAGACGGGTCCGAAGATCCCCACGGCGGAGCAGAAGACCTCCAGAGCAGGACAGAAGACCACCAGGCTGGCGCAGACAGAGCAGAAGACCACCAGGCCAGAGCAGACAGAGCAGGAGACCACCACGGAGGAGCAGAAGACCGCCAGAGCAGACGGAGCAGAAGACCACCAGGGAGGAGCAGAAGACCACCAGGCCGGAGCAGACAGGACAGAAGCCCACCAGGGTGGAGCAGACAGAGCAGAAGCCAACCAGGGTGGAGCAGACGGATCAAGAGACCATGGCAGAGACTGAGACCTAGAAAAAGCAGAGACAGACAACACATACAGAGTATTCACGGCCCCAAGGGCCAAGGCAGTGAACTCAAAAAGTTCATCCATAGTTTCCCTGGTGACAACTGAACAGGCAGACAGTTCATAAGCAAACATAAACATATTACTTAAAATTAGTGGACAGACAGAGAATTCAGGAACACATTCATGGGTTGGCACTGTATAGACAGACCGTTCATTATTCAACTCCTTGACTGAGACTGGCAAGACCGATAGTTCAGAATTAGACACACTTGGGGAAACAGAACAAACAGTCAGTTCCTGAATAATCTCTATGGCAGTGACAGGGTTAACGGGAAGGACATGGGATGCATTAATAGTTTCTGGGCTCATGACTGGACAGATGGGGCAGATAACAGGTTCCTTGATTGGAACTGGACAGACAGGGAAATCAAACAAACTCTGGGATACTGGACAAGTTGACAGTTCAGCGGACACATTCCATTTGCAAAGCTTTATTAGAAGACATGGTCAGAAACAGGCAGGGTCGAACACCAGCAAACAGATATGGCACAGGCAAGACACAAGAGTAATCCGTTAAACAGGCGTGGGTTGATGGATGGAGAATGTAATCCAAAGGGCTTAACAAGAAGGGTAATCTGAGGAACACGAGCAATAGTCCAGGCAAGGTGCAAACATAATCCAAAAGACAAGACGAAAGGGTAATCCAAAATACTCAGGCAACAATCCAACACGGGAAAGCAGGCAAGGCAAGACTATGACAAAGACTAGACTATGAAAACTAGAGCAGGCTCCGTAAAGTAGCTATCAGCTAGGGTAGCGAAATGCACTTACAATACTCCACAGCGAGAAAGAGGAAGTCCATGGCTTATGTAGAGTGTGTTTGATTGGTTACAGCTGTTGGTGTAGTCCATAGTAATGAGCGGGTGATCTCTGGTGGTGAGCAAACGGAAGTGCATGGACAGGATTCGTGAAAATACTGTTATGACACTGTTTTTGTCCTGTTATTTTGGATCTTGACAGGCCCTGGTCCCCAGCAGCTTTTATTCTATGGAAGCAATTCAGGCATATTGTTAAACTTCTCCTTTGTGTTCCATGAGGGTGCATAAATGACAACATAATGTTAATTTTTTAGTGAACTATTTCTTGTTCTCTAAACCCTGCAATATAGGACACAATTGACAATTTCCATGTTCTTGTCTAGTCCTGCTCTCTGTTTTGGCGTTCTTCTCTCCTCTCCTCTCCGTACTAGCGATGGAGGCGGCTGCCATATGCCCTCCCAAAGCCAAGTGTGGGCCCGAAGCGCTGGTGTATTGCAGTCATTAGCCCCTCACACCGTCAAGTTCCAAACTCATTTAGCCTCATGCTGGACCTTCATTATGATAGACTTGTATCAGATGGCATCTCTAGCTGGGCACAGGCTCAGGGCGAGAGGGGGAGAGTAGGGCCGCAGCCATGGCCCGCTCCTGCCCCAGCGGGTGGGTAGAGGGGGTGGTGAGAGAGAAGCAGATGTAGTGGTGGGGGTTTATGCTAGACCACCACAGAGGAAGAAAACACTGAAGACCTCCGAGACTCCTTGCACTTGCTTTGTTGCATTTGTTTTCTGTTTTTTTTTTTCATAAATATCTGCTACTGACAGACACAACATGCCACACACACAGTGATGGGCCAGGGACAGCCCTGCATATATCAACAGAACACTTAAAAACAATATACACATTCACGTTTGCAAATGTATATATATATATATATATATGCCTGTAAAGTGAAGAGAATGCAATGTTGATGTTAAAAGAAAAAAAGTAAAAATAAAACTTATCAGTTTTCCCGTTGTGAATATCTTCATATCCAATTTCTGAATGGAAAGCTTATATTTTACTATAACTCCAATAGCATGTGAAGGCAGCATATTACAATATTTGGCTCAGTGTTTGTTATGTGTGTTAGGTTGGTAAATCACACCTCTGCTGTTCAGGCTAGTCAGCTCATGTCCTGTTTGAATTATTTAAATGAATAGATTTAAACATTCAATATAAAGGTTTTTGTACAAATCTGTAGAGTGTTGGGTCCCCACTTGATCAAAATCTGCATCTTGAAGCAAAACCAGCGCTGCTCTAAATGATGCTCTATTTATCTATCAATCCTAGCATACGAATACACAGGAAATACAAACGATTCAAACATTACAAAACAAATGGCTGCAACAAATTTGCCCCTGTTTGCTAACAGTCGTTTTACTCAGTCTGTAATAAAAAGTCAATGAACCAGGGGGAGTCCATATATTCCCATAACAAAGGCAGGGGGAGCTGTCATTTCCCTATTCTCTGTCTTTTATGAAAACATCCTCTCTCGCTCAAGACGGCGGGGGGCGGAAGGCCTCGCTCGACAGATCGAGCCGATAAAACGTGCACGCTCCCAAAGACAATGAGTGCTGAGCCACAGACTGTGACAAACGTCTGAACCTGCGTTCCGACGGTCTATCCGATAAAGAACAACAACACGGGGAAAGGGGAAGCCACATGTTAGAGCAAATGAAAAGTGCATCACATTTTCCTTCCCCGCACGCCTGATCCTACATGCCGTTATCTCTTAGCATGCTGATATATTGCAATGCTTTTAAGACACCCAGCGAATGAGAACGGGTCTCCGCAGCCCCAGGAGAGATGCCTCGCTCTCGCCGATCGGCTGTCGCTATTGGATTTCTGACTTTTAACTGGGTTAACCTACTTTACTGTGAATACAAATTCAATTGCCACCGCAGCTGTTTTATTTGACGTGCGTGTCTTTCCCTCTCTCGCTCTCTCTCGACAGGCTGTGTAACCACATAGAAAACAATTTCCCTCTGCGGAGCACTGGCAAACCATAAAATTAAAATGAAGTGCCATTACACGTTCACAAAGCAAAGGGGGTCCTTCCTTTTCTACCCTCCCTTTACCTCTCAATATTGACACAATGCTTATCCCTTTCCCGTTGCCGTTTATGTGCTGCTTGTTTGCCATTGATGCTAGCAGTACTATGTTAGCATGCTAGCCTCACCTTTATCTCTCTCTCTCTCTCTGTGCGTGCGTGTATGTGTGTGTGTTTAGTAATGGTTCTTCTCACTGAGACACTAAATAAAGCCATATGAGGCAGCCAGGAAACATTTCAGGACTTCATTAGGGCAGTGGGAGAGGAGAAGCTAAGCGCTCCAGCAAGCTGGTACTGTTTAGCTGCAAAACGTCAACAAGAGCACTCACGCAGCTGCCTGCTTGTACCCCAAACAACCCCCTCCACCCTCCACCCTCACCAGCCCTTTATCCACCCTGCTATGCTCTGCTCGGGTGGCGAGGGCCATGCAGGAACCCCTCGTTCGCCTGAGTGCCGCTACCCAGCCGGGGGCGGCCCAGACTGACATACCTAAGAGCTCTTCTGAAGCTAACGGGGTTATAATTGCAGTTTGCACGAATTGCATGTACTCCACAAAGAGAATGACTGAGAGGACCAGTGCAACCAAGCACACTAACTTCCTGGAAAGCACTGATGTCGACCGCAGCCCGGGCCACTTTGTTAAAGATATCTGACAGAGCCCGAACCCTGCACACACTAGAGCTAACACGACACGATCGGTTTACATCTCCGTATCATTTGATTTTCGCTCTTTTGTTGCTTGTCTCGGTCTCCGTGCGTCTCTCTCGTCCTGAGGGCAGGTGAGGGTTTGGGTACCGGCTTTCTCTCGCTCTCTCTAATAACGGCCTTCAGGTAAGTGTCATCTGCACAGAACTGATCTGTTTACATCACATACTAGCGGAGCTGCACTGCTCATCCTTGCATTGTGTTGCGTTTGTGCCTGTGTATGTGCAGCTGGACCTTGCGCTGAGCAATGATCAATAAAATATACTGTTGTTTTCGTGTATGTGTGCAATAATGTGCTGTTTTATATATATATATATATATTGGACACCAGCAGCAGTTGTTTTTCTCAATGTTAGTTGAATATCATAATCATGTCTGTAGCATGTTGAGACTGTGATCCCGAGGACCATGCATGTGTTTGTGGTATTGTTGAGTATTGCTCAGGCTTTGTTTGAGTGTGTGTCTGGTGTGCCGTGGGGTTGACGACTGTACTAAAGCGCCACCTAGTGACACACACCCTCCATACTAGAGTAAAGCTACACAACGGAGCACTACCCAACCCCCAAACCATCTCCAGCAGTCTAGCTGTCTGTCTGTCTTTGCTTTTGCTTCTGAAGAATGGCTACATTTAACGATTGCAGCAATATCAGGTCTTTAGCAATAATGTCTTGTATTATATCCAACCAAAGCAGATCTCTGATGACTGACAAAAGCTCTCATTTATGTTAAGTATCAACTATTTCTCATTTATTTCTCCAGAAATTCCTTACAAGATCAATGGAAAGCATCTGTAACATGTTAATCGGCACAAAAATGCATGCATGTATTATTATTATTATTATTATTACATTGAAAGTCTACTGCACTCCAGGTTCAGATGTGCTGGCAGAAGAAACACAAAAATAAAAAATAAATTTTAGCACAACATTTACATGAATGTGCTATTTGATTCTAAAGTTGTCTAAATCATCATTTTACATTTTGCTATTTGTAAATAGTTTCACATGTGAGTGGGTTTAGTGCTATGGTAATTATGCTGAAGTTGAAATATTGGATTATAACTTCAAACAGACAAGTAAGCAATTGTATAACATTGCTCTCATGCCAATTCTAATGTTCAGGTCTTGCGTGTATTAAAAATAGTGTAGAACTTAAGATAATTAAAAATAATGCATTGAAAATAATTATATATATATATATTAGGAATGGGACAGACAGACTGGTCAAACTCAAGCTCATTGTTTGAAACGGAACACACAGATGACTCAAAATCAGACTGATTAGTTGGTACCAGACAGACAGATTTTGCAAAATTAGATGGATTAACAGAAACTGGACTGGTAGACATTTCAGTGACTGGACAGACAGATGGTTCAAAATCAGACATATTACTTAAAATTAGTGGACAGACAGAGAATTCAGGAACACATTCATGGGTTGGCACTGTATAGACAGACCGTTCATTATTCAACTCCTTGACTGAGACTGGCAAGACCGATAGTTCAGAATTAGACACACTTGGGGAAACAGAACAAACAGTCAGTTCCTGAATAATCTCTATGGCAGTGACAGGGTTAACGGGAAGGACATGGGATGCATTAATAGTTTCTGGGCTCATGACTGGACAGATGGGGCAGATAACAGGTTCCTTGATTGGAACTGGACAGACAGGGAAATCAAACAAACTCTGGGATACTGGACAAAGTTGACAGTTCAGCAGACACATTTGGGGAAACAGAACAGTCAGGAAATTCACAGACAGCGTCCTCAGGTATGACAGACAAGGCTGAGAGTTCAGAAACAGCTTTTTCAGCTGGGTTGAGACAGGGCAATAGTTCACAAATGGCCTTCTTGGCCGGTTCAGGATGAGACAATAGTTTGTAAACGTTCTCCACAGCTGTGACAGAACAGGCAGAGAGTTCACAGACGGCCTCCATAGCCATGATAGGACAGGCAGAGAGTTCACAGACGGCCTCCATAGCCGGGACAGGACAGGCAGAAAGTTCACAGATGGCCTCCATAGCCGTGATAGGACAGGACGAGAGTTCATAAGTGAGTACCACTGACACCTCTAGAGGGTCAGCAGCGGGTGCCGTGACCTCTGGTGGCAAGTGGATGGAAGTTCATGGACAGGATTCGTGACAGTTGTGCTGCTTAATATTTTTTTGGGAACTGTGATACTTTTTTCAGGACTATTTGATAGATAAAAAGTTAAAAAGAACAGTGTTTATTCAAAATAGAAATTTTGTGTTACAATATAAACTACTATTCTAAAATTTGGGGTCAGTAATTTTTTTTTTTTAAGAAGTTAATACTTTTATTCAGCAAGGATGTGTTAAAAGTAGGGCTGTCAGTTTAACATGTTAACTTAATTATGAAAAAAATAACGTGATTAAAATATTTTAACACAGTTAATGCACTGGCCCCGCCCCCAGACCTGTACATCATCTTACATTTCATACAGTTGACTGCTGACAAATATGATGCAGGGTAACAACTCCATAAATGCAGTTATGCCCTAGAATTCTATATATTGGTGCAAACAATATGCCCCTGTATGAGTTTTTGTCTAACATTTAAATCACAGGACAAGCAATATCACACAAGCAGTGAGAGCAATATTACACAAGTGCTGATTTTGTCCCGATTATCATGAGTTTAAATGCGATTTTTATACAACAGTTCAGTAAATAAGAAGTTGATATTGTGTTATATTTTAAACACAATATTATCTGTTTTGCTCAATTTTGCAGAGAACATATTACCTTTAAAGCCATAGCAGAATTGTTGTGCGTCTCCGAGCAACACAGCGGTGATTAGTTTCTGAATGAATCAGCGCTTTGAACGAATTGGGTGAACCAATGATTCAAAAGCCTATTCATAAAATGTGCCGTTTACTTAATTCCTGAATGAATCAGCTGTTTGAACGAATCGAATGAATTAATGACTCAAAGACATTTACCGCTACCTGCTGGCAGATTTAATTTCTTATATGGAGTATCATTTAATTAAATAATAATAATAATAATAATAATAATAATAATAATAATTAAATAAATAAATAAATAAAAACATTAGGTCATCCAAAAAATTTAAATTCTGTCATCATTTACTCACCCTCCTGTCCTTTCTAACCTTTCTTTTGTAGAACATAAAATAAAGTATTTTGAAGACTGTTACTTTGTTACTTGGTAACAAAGCTGTTTTGCTTTGCAGTGACTTTCATTGTATGAGCAAAAAATACTGAGATGTTTCTCAAATTATCTTCTTTTATGTTCCATAGTTTGTTAGGCCATTGTAGCCTAAACGTTTATGTGTAATACATTTTATGTTGAATCAAAATATTTATTTCTAAAGCTAATATTTGTGATTAATTAGATTAATTAATTAATTGTCGCACCATATAATTAATTAGATAAAAAATTGTAATCGACTGACAGCCCTAGTTAAAAGTGATAGTAAAAACTTATATTGTTAGAACAGATTTCTATTTTGAATAAACACTGTTCTTTTTAACTTTTTATTCATCAAAGAAAAAAAAAAGTATCACAGGTTCTAAAAATGTTTTCAGATAGTAAATGCTTTTTTTTTCTTTTCTTTTTGGCATAGGTGACTCATATCTGGCCTGGACAGCAAAAAAAATAAAGAAATAAAGAAATTAAATTAAAATAAACAAACACAAGAAACATTACTTGTACAAAACTTATCTAAACCACATAAATAAAATTATTATTATATTTGACATACTACAATTTATATTTACAAAGATGAAATACATTTTAATAACTGTATATTTAATAGTTTACATATATTAATAATACATTAAATATATAGTTATAAATGCAAATATAAATATGTAAATATAACAATGTAAATCACATTAAATAGATCTTTGGAAATTTGTCTCAGCATCAAAGGACTGATCGGATCATATGGTTCTTTCAGCATATGTGACGCAGTGTGCTTGAAACATTTGTTGAATACCGGTTTCAGACTTACAATTAGGGCTGGGCAAAAAATAGATTTTTCGATTAATTGTTTTTTAAATGACGTCGATTCGATATCGACTCTCAAAAGCCGCAAATCGATCTTTTCCGGTATTTATTTCAGCAAATATTTAAAACAAGATCTGATTAATGTGAATCTTATCATTAGCCTTCTCCACTAGATGTCACCCTTATGCAATGTTACAACGGAAAGCCTGTCATTCATTCAATGCTTATCATGGCGGAGATACTGTTGACAACTTGACAAGAACCAAGAACAAAGCAATATGCGTGATTTGCAATGCTCAGGCATTTGATATCACGCATAAGGCGCCATGATTTCCGCAATGAATGAATGAATGGCGGATGGTGCGACGCACTGTTTTGTTTACTACTCACTTACTAAAGTGCAGACAATGCTCGCGATGTTTTCAGCCTCTGTCGTCTCACTATGATGATATGAATACACGATCATCTCCAGCTGCTCTGAGAGTCACTTCATTAGCATTTTACCGTTTCATTTGAGAAAACTACCGTCATATCACATACACAGCAGCTGCGAGTTCTTCACGGCAACCCGTCAAAATAAAAGTTTAGTTTAACGTTAAGAAACTGTCAGAATATATTACTATTTAGCAGTCTTAAGACTCAATGTAACAACAATGCTACTACTACTAATAAATATTAATAAATCTTTATTTTTAAAGGAATATTCACATTTGTTTTCTTTTTAATTTTAACAGTAAACCTCTGTTGTGCAACACTTTGTTTGACAAAAAATAAAAGGGATTAATTTTCATTTGATTAGGATAAATTAAATTAATGTTTTAACCCTTTATCTGATTACCAGAAAAAAATAAGAAGAACATTTTATTAGGCCCTATTATTGTTTAAAAAAGGACCCTATACAAAAAAATAATGTTTAAAATACAGGCCTGTGGCTCTTAATTTCTTTTTATTAATTCACCATTTGTAAACTGATGTTTACTGTTCATTTTTTAGAAATATCAATAGCATTTGTATTAAATATATTGTACATTTGTATTGTATTACTATATTCACTGAATGTAATAAAAAAATCGAGAATCGAATCGAATCGAATCGGGACATCTGAATCGATACCCAGCCCATGCATTAATGTGAAGCAATTGCTGACATGGTAATGACTTCAGAACCTCAGCGAAAGGTCATGAATGTGAAAGTTTTAGTTTTTCAAAGAGTTTGAAAAACAGATATGAAAAGTACACCTGTAGAGTAAAGTAAAAATTCTTTAATCCTCAAAGCTTCTGTTATATTATGATGCAGCATGAACCCATATACTGACTTGTCACTCTTTTCTCTTTTATTAGAGGCCGATCTCCAGCATGGCACTATAAAGTAGGAGGACACCTGGGTTCATCCGTGTTGATGGCCATGAGGGACTCTTTTAGACACAAAACAAAAGACTCAAAAGCATAGTAAGGACTCCAATAAGTAATTTGTTAAACACCGGACAGCTTTAAAATCCCCAAGCTATGTGTCAGCTGACAAAAGAAAAAAGAAAAAAGTGGGTGTGAATGAGAGAGTTAGCTCCAAAGCTCCAAGATGAAGAAGTGAAATCTTCAAAGTCATTCCAGAATCCCGGTACCATAGTGAGTTACGGGACCATTTTAATGCAAAGACCATTCAGCCTGCAGACAAGGAACAACAGTGTGACATGGTACTCCATGAGAGCTAGTGCACTTGGAATTATCAAGACTGACAAGAGACAATGTCAGAGTAATGAAATGTCTCATCCTATTTAAAGGACCTATTTAATTAACACAGGCTAATTTGTTGCAGTGGTTGACTCCGAAATTCACACCTCTCATTGTTTTAAGCATTGAAGGAATAACTGGGTGACATACAACACAATATACAACACTGAAGACTCGACTACTGTGTCATTGTTCAGACACCTCCATTACAAATATGCGTCAACCTTTGAGTAACACAAAAATATGGGATGATATTAGACTCTAAATGATTAATAGATGCATGCACAATTATCCATGTACTGCATAAATGTTATGCATGTATCTAACTAACCACAAACAAATGCCTTTCAATTTGAGTCTGTGGAATTTGGGATTAAATGATTGTGCAGCGATTTGTACAAATACAGACATGTTTGAGAATAAAAATGTTCTGTTCTGCATTAATATATCATAAATTGCTCATGCAAAAAGAAATCTGTGCATATGTGGATCAGGTGACACACGTACATTAATTGACGGCTAGTTCGAGTCGATCTTGTTCGGTTCATTTGGATTTTGAGACTTCAGTTTCGCAGTTTACAGCATTTCACGTCCCCCACACACACAACTACCAAGGAACAAGGCCCAGTGCAATTCATTAACGTATACACGATTTGAAAAAATCGCA
>NW_015636576.1:67101-68492 GCF_001515625.1 Sinocyclocheilus rhinocerous
CGTGAAATGCTGTAAACTGCGAAAATGAAGTCTCAAAACTCAAATGAACCGAACAAGATCGACTCGAACTAGACGTCAATTATTGCACGGGTGTCATCTGATCCACATACGCACAGATTCCTTTTTGCATGAGCAATTTATGATATTTTAATGCGGAACAGAACATTTTTATTCACAAACATGTCTGTATTTGTACAAGTCGCTGCACAATCATTTAATCCCAAATTCCACAGACTCAAATTGAAAGGCAGTTGTTTGTGGTTAGTAAGATACATGTATAAAATTTATGCAGTACATGGATAATTGTGCGTGCATCTATTAATCATTTTGAGTCTAGTATCATCCCATACAAAAAGGGCAGATTAGCCATGTTGTGTACAGTGGCTATGACACTGATTCAAGCAGGAGCATTTTTAGGTTGGAAGCTGCCATGTTCAATTTTATTTATTTAAGACTTTCTAAACAAGCTAAGCCATTTGAGGATATATGTGACCTGCACATTACAAAGCTTTATTGTGTCATACTCCAATGCTACCACTATATTATAATTATTTAGCATTTTACATTTTAAAATCATAGAGTTTTGAACCACATGATCTGCTCAAAATGTGATTTAATTTGCACATTTATTTTCATAATCTCTCTCTCTCTCTCTCTCTCTCTCTATATATATATATATACACACTGTAAAAAAAAAAAATTACCAGGAAATTTTATTTTAAATTTACAGACATTTCCTTCAACATTAAAACGGAAAATTCTGTAGATTTACATTTTCTTCTGTACCATAAACGGACAATCCGTTATGCAGGAATTTCTAAAAAATTATAGCATAGGCCTATCTTTAGTAGCAAATAAATCCAGCACAATATATACAAATTGAACATGGTTTATTTTTACCTCATGTAAACATTCATAAAGTGCATTCAGTAGCTTTTATTTGCCTTAAATAAATGAATAAGCAGGTGAAGACAAAAATATTATGACATCAATTAATTTAACAATGTGTAAAGCACCATTGAAAATGCTTGTAGCAGCTGTCAGATTTCATTAAAAGGATCTTCATTAAGTGTTCCAAAAATGAACAAAAGTCTAACAGGATTGGAACAAGATGGTGAACTAACCCTTTAATTAGATTACAAACCTCTATTTAATGCTAAATTATCTGCATCTACAATTGACATGGTACTGCAAAAAAAAGCCATGTGAGTTGCCCCTGGGACGTTAAGACGGCTTTCAGTGACATTATCCCCTACGGCCAAAGGCCTAGGCTACATACTCCAAAAGCAATGGGGGATATCCTGGTGACCAGGAAGCCCCTTAGGGCGACCTAGATACGGTATACCAGACAGGGCAGCCTGAAAGCATAAGCCCAGCCCGGACGTCCAGGA
>NW_015636576.1:68883-69877 GCF_001515625.1 Sinocyclocheilus rhinocerous
CAAGGGATCCTGACCAAGCGTCCATATGTGACGAGTTGGGAGTGAGAACGTGTTGTCTGGACATCATATCGACGAGTGAGATAAACACTTCAAGTCGAGCACTCGGTTTCTGAATCCAACAGAGGGGGTGCTCACCGAGGACCTACCCTAGAAAAAGGACAGAAACACACAGGTCCCGGAAAACACTGCAAAGAAAGCTAGTAGATGGATTATACACACAACCACCAGCGCATTAAATACACAAACACACACACACATATATATATATATACTTCTTCGGAAGCGACCGAAGAAGCCTCTAGTCCGGACCATCAGTAAGGTGGTCACTATGAAGCCATAGAACCAACCAAAACATCATAGGTCCAGCATAGGAGACTGTAATGCAGGAAGTTCCCACATAACCTCGATCAGGTAGAGAGATGGTGGTTACAGGGGAATTAGGAAGGGGAAGATAAGGGCAGATGTAAAACCCCCGAAGGAAATGAGTAGATACTCAAGTATCACTCTGATCCGGACGAAAGCGCTGACGCCTTGCCTGGATCACATCCCTTAGGTATTGCCTACTTCCCTTTGACCCGCGATTCCTCCTACCTCTACCCGCAGGCGGGGGAGGAGCGCGAGCCGCTACACTAGCCTTCTATGCCTGTCTCTGATCCACGAACCGAGACGGGCCAGGACCCCTGGGTTGTTCGGGCTCAGACCTGGACCTTCGTGGAATGAAGGTTTTGAACGCTGCTGAGCGCGCCTTCGCCTCCCTGAACTTCTCGACCACCGTCTCAACGGAGGTACCAAAAAGTTCGGAAGGCGAAACCGGAGCATCGAGAAGAAAGCCCCTCTCTTTCTTCCCGATATCTGCCAGGTTCACCCACAGATGTCTCTCCGTCACTACCATAGCCGCCATGGACCTGCCCATAGCAGAGGCGGCCTGCTTAGTAGCACGGAGAGCGAGATCCGTGGTGCGGCGCAACTCAGCTACCTCATCAGGAGAAAGGCC
>NW_015636576.1:70885-73646 GCF_001515625.1 Sinocyclocheilus rhinocerous
CTGCTGCTGCGTATGCCCTGCCATTCAAGCGAGATGTATCCTGAAGGGGCTTAGATGGCAAGGAGGGAGTCTTAAGAGAGGACGTCTCACCCATAGAGAGATAGCTGGCCAGCGACTCTCTATAGGGGCATCTACTCATAGCCGTTTTCGCGCATCGCCTCGATGTTGGCATAACTCGTTTGCTGGAATCGATGGATGCGTGAGGAAAATGGTCTCTTCCATTCCTTCTCGATCTCTGTATGGAGATCAGGAAGAAAGGAAGGCTCACCCCTCAGCAGCGGCGGGTCCTGAATCGCGGGAAGCAGATGGGTGCCCCTCTTTCCTCGAAAAGAGAGGCAAATGAGAGCGGAGCTTTTTCATTGGAAAATGCTTGCAGTGCACGCCGATTGCCCCCCTCGAGGACATCGCGTGCGTGCTCTTCACCCAAACTAACTACGCATAGATCGTGTGTGTCATCAGATGTCAATAACGACGACACGGATGCACACATCCTCTAAACGCTTTGCTAGTCAATGTAGTTCTGTATTTTAATTTACATTTTACCATACAGGTGTCCAAAATTTAGTGCAAAATGAAAATTCGGTTATATAATTTACATTTGCCATTTTCTACACTAGTTTTAATATGCAAATTAAAAACATATTTTAATACTTTATAAGTTGCAAAATGAAAATGAAAATGTATTACCCAAATTGATTAGATATGTTTAACATGTGCAAGCAAAAACTGAAGCAAAATGATCATTTAATTGCAGTTTTTCCTAAATGCATTTAGACTTAGGGGCAGGACACTTGGGATTGCATTTTCATCATAATACGTGATGATAGAGAGAGATAATTGTAGAAAAATTTAGTGAGAATTTCAGAATGCATTCTGAGCCAAAGGTGCAGCAAAAGGGTGATTTAAATGTCTTTTATTTTTCTTAAATGCATTGACAATTACATATAAGACGTTTCAATTGCATTTTCATTTAATACCCCGCGATGAATTTAGTTTAAGTCAATCTGGAAAGCAGTTGATTGATGGTGAATATTGACCTATTGTGCGTCCTGTTGCCTGTTGCTTGATGTAGCCTAATGATTGACACGTCAGGGGTGTGTTGCATTTTCAAATGCATTTCAAAGGCATAAAGCGCTCTAAACACAGTTGTACCTCACTTCAGATTTAACGTTATCACAGCTGCTTAACATTAATATGCCTATGCTTTACGACACGCTCAGTAACAAATACACCACATCAACAACAATTAAAAGTTAATAAACTTTTATCTATAAAACTGAAAGTGAGCACACTGTAACACATACCTCCACGTCGAGTAACGTTAAGATGTGACGGTATGCTGAAAATGTTGAATGCTCCGTCATTCATTTGCCAAACAAGCCAGACAGCAACTAAGTTAACAAACGTAACAGTTTGTTACATTTAACAAAAAATTATTTACCACGGAAGTGTAAGAACGGTTCCCCAAACCTGAAATCCGACTATAAAATGAAATTTTGACCGAGACTATCTCCGTGAATAATGGCGCCTGCTCAAGCACTGTTTTCGTGCCGATAATTGACTGAGCTTCTTGTTCCCACAATGCAAAGCGTAATTAAAAAATGCGGAAAACACCTGTAAAAACCAAATTCCTTCAAAGTATTACGGTATATTGTGCTGTATTTTTACGGACTTTTTCTTTTACAGTATATATACACTGAACAAAATTATAAACGCATCACTTTTGTTTTTGCCCCCATTTTTCATGAGCTGAATTCAAAGATCTAAGACTTTTTCTATTTACTCAAAAGGCCTATTTCTCTCAAATATTGTTCACAAATGTCTAAATCTGTGTTAGTGAGCACTTCTCCTTTGCCGAGATAATCCATCCACCTCACAGAGGTGGCATATCAAGATGCTGATTAGACAGCATGATTATTGCACAGGTGTGCCTTAGGCTGGCCACAATAAAAGCGGACAATAGCAACTAAATTAGGCTGCTATCCCTTTAAAACCGAATGCACAGCTGCAATGGATGCAATGTACTGATACACGTTCTCCCTACTGTTTATGTTCACTTAAGACTAGGGCTGTGAATCTTTGGGAAGACAGCGAATTGATTCGATTCACGATTCATGGGTTTTCGATTCAATTCAAGAACGATTTTTGGAAATTCAGAATGATTCAATTTGATTCGATTCACAATGAAATTCGATTAGATTCGATTAACGTTTCAATTCTGCATTCTTTAAGTGCATTCACAGGATTATTTAAATGCTTCCCCTAAATTCTTTAAATGCTTAGTCAGGAAAAACTACAATATTTAGTGGTAGAAAATTGAAAAACTACAGAAAAGCAAAACTACTTCACTTTAGCATTACTGGCCATGAGTACTAAGGAGAGATCACACATCAGCTGCTCAAAAAATGTGTCAGTGAGACGAACGGAGCGTGAGCGCAATCTTGTGACTGTCACAGGCTGTAAATAGTGCAGCGCGTGAAGGAGAGATGCGAGGGCACGAACACTGTTCAAGGTCTCCATTAATTCGTCCTTGTAGTAATATAATGTGTATATATTTTGAAAGTATTGAATCATTATCGATTCTTAGCATTTTAAATCGATTACTGGGTAACATTTTACATTAAGGTTCCCTTTGTAAAGGGTTTATAAAGGTGTTAATAAATGACTAATAACTCACTTACAAATGCATTATAATTCATTAATAAGCAGTTATAAATGCATGAGTAAAAGGGTGATTTTAATGCAATACCTGCCAAATAGT
>NW_015636576.1:73751-77579 GCF_001515625.1 Sinocyclocheilus rhinocerous
GTGTTGTATTTATGGTTTTCTCATTTATATCTCATGACTCGTGTCACTTTTCTTACAATGTTTCTTACCAGAATCTACTCTGTACCTTACCCATGATTCTCCGCAAAAATTCATGATGCCTATCCACAGCAATGATTAGAAACCAATATATTTTTTTATCAAGATGAAATTATTAAATCTTGACTTTTATTTTGGGGGGGAAATCATAAAAGCACAACCATGATTTGATGAGATATTAATACTGAACATTTTAATTCCAATATTATCTGTGAACCTTAATGTAATTAGCCATATATTAATGATTTATAAACATTAATAACTTGTGAAAGTGCACCTTAATGTACCGTGAACATCTGTGAACCAGTTAATGAGTTATAAACGTTAATAACAAGTGAAAGCGAACCTTGATGTAGAGTGAATACCTGTGAACCATTTATTAATGAGTATTAAACATTAGTAACCAGTTTCCTAATTAATGCTGTTCAGTTGCTTTGACACAATCTGTATTGTTAAAAGCGCTATATAAATAAAGGTAATAATAAAAAATAAATTTAATGTGAAATGGACACAATAATAAGTTATTTATTGATTGATTATTATTGCACACACAGAAAAAGTTAGAATTTTCTGGTGAAATAAATTTTGTTGTTGTTGCACTACATCAGCAAACAACTTTCAACTTGAAACAAAAAGATTAATATTTTCTTTTACAGCACACTGGAACATTACTGAGCATAACTTCACACAAAAAAAGTGGCTTATAAAAGTAAACTCACATTATAACTATGCATCAGATCTATACAACAAAAATATTTGATAAATGCAAAATAAATAAAGGCACCTTAATATTTTTATTTTATCTAATTTAACAGTTTTGAGAAAATAACTAAATCAATGACTGAAAGCACCATTATAAAACATTATCATATTAATAAGCAAACTGTAATTATTTTTTGATATCATGATAAAGACCACTGTAACTTCAGTATTTGTTCATCCACACTCGCAGTAACGTTACCTGCGCGCGAGCGAACCATCCGCGGGAGCGCCAGATGGGTGATTTATTTGTATGGTAACTAATTAATTCAACTAACAAAGCGATTACACATATAAACACTTGAACAATATACTCTGCAGTGTCACCTCACAGTTAGCTGAGCAGTAAAATTAATAAACACAAGCACACAGGCAACTACAGACACACATGCTTTGGTGATGTGATCCTGAAAGAATATAATAAAAATGCATTATATGCAATGAAAATTATTTTTATTAGTAGTAGTAGCTACTTCTAATAATAATAAATAAATAAAAAACGTATTTGTCACAGATTGTATTGAAGGGCAGTGAGGAAGCAGGATTCAGATGCAGCAGTACCTACTATTTTTATTAAGAGATTACTGAACTCAGGGAAATGTAGGACAACAAACCATTCACATAAAAATGAATTCAGACAACCAAATATTAAAACTCTTCTACTCTATACTGTAGGACTATAATAGACCAAAGGAGAAAATAACAAAATACAACAGAATTGAATAATATAAAAAAGAATCACTAAGCAAACAAACACAAAACTAAATGTGACATTATATAAATACATTATATATTACATATTATAATAATATGTAGAAACAACATAGAAATCTGTGAAAAGTCATGTAAATTATATGTTGTTTTACAATTTCTGATCCTTTCTGGTGGGTGAATTTGTTTTACAATTTCTGATCCTTTCTGGTGTGCAAATTTGTGATTCTTTTTTTTTTGTTTTGTTACATTTTGGAAAAAAAATCACCAAAGCCTGTGTGTCACCAAAGCCTGTGAATAGCGCTAGCGAGCATCCGATGTAAAGTCACGTTTTCAAAGAAGAAGTAGTCACTCTGTTAGGATTGTTCCAACGTGCTCTTAAGCGAAATTATAATCTCACATAGTGTTTATTAATTTTACTGTTTAGCTAACTGTGAGGTGACACTGCAGAGTATATTGCTCAAGTGTTTATATGTGTAATCGCTTTGTTAGTTGAATTAATTAGTTACCATACAAATAAATAACCGCTCTGGCGCTCCCGCGGACGGTTCGCTCGCGCGCAGGTAACGAGTGTGGATTAACAAATACTGAAGTTAGTGGGCTTTATCATGATATCAAAAAACAATTACTGTTTGCTTATTAATATGATAATGTTCTGTAACTGTGCTTTCAGTCATTGAATTAATTATTTACTCAAAACTGTTAAATTAGATAAAATATAAATATGTATATTTTTTGGTGCTTAGTTATAATTTGATGGAATACTTTATTGTGTTTCTGAATTGTTTAATGTGAGTTTACTTGTATAAGCCACTTTCCATGTGCAGTGATTGTTCACTGATATTGTCTCGTTCTGTATCGCGTATATTGTCAGTGTCTGCGCTTGCTTGGCCATTTGTTGTGGAGAAAATAAGGAAAGTGTGTCCAGCTGAATTAATTTAGTATTTTGTTAGACGGGTATAAAAAAAAGCTTAGTTTACCGCGGCAGCCCTCCTCGTGTGAAGACCGAAGAGTGTAAAGACCATCGACTCTACCGTGCGACTCCACCGGACAGGACACCGGCAAAGGATAAGTATCGCTTTTTATTTCTCGTTAAGTAGTATTTATAAAGTTTTAGCTTTTAGTTTTGGATCTGTTTTTAGTTGTTTTAATACTACAATTGATTGCTTCTGTTGTCCTCATTTGTAAGTCGCTTTGGATAAAAGCGTCTGCTAAATGTCTAAATGTCTAAATAAATAAATATAGTGCATCAATAATACAATACATTTAACAGAGAAAAAAACCTTCTGTGTGTGCATTAATAATTAATAAATGATAAGAGTGTCCACTTTACTTTAAAGTTCACTTTCACAGGTTAATGATAACGAATTCATAACTCATTAATAAATGGTTCACAGGTGTTCACTTTTAAGGTTCGCTTTCACAGGTTACTAACGTTTGTAATTTATTAATAAATGGTTCACAGGTGTTCACTTTACGTTAACGTTCACTTTCACAGGTTACTAACGTTTATAGATCATTAATAAATGGTTCACAGGTGATCACTTTACATTAAGGTTAATTTTTAGATGTTATTAACGTTTATAACTAATTAATAAAATGGTTCACAGGTGTTCACTTTACATTAAGGTTAATTTTTAGACGTTAACATTTATAACTCATTAATAACTGGTTCACAGATGTTTACTTTACATTAAGGTTAATTTTTAGACGTTAACATTTATAACTCATTAATAACTGGTTCACAGATGTTTACTTTACATTAAGGTTAATTTTTAGACGTTAACATTTATAACTCATTAATAACTGGTTCACAGATGTTTACTTTACATTAAGGTTCACTTTCACAAGTTATTTACGTTTATAAATCATTAATAAATGGCTCATTACGTTAAGGTTCACAGGTAATATTGGAATTAAAAATTTCAATATTAATATCTCATCAAGTCATGGGTGTGCTTTTATTGTTTTTTCCCCAAAATAGAAATCAAGATTTAATAATTTCATCTTGATAAAAAAAAAAATATTGGTTTCTAATCATTGCTGTGGATAGGCATCATGAACTTTTCATCATGGGTATCATAAAGTTCATCATGGGAACTTTTCATCATGGGAGAATCATAGGTAAGGTACAGAGTAGATTCTGGTAAGAAACATTGTAAGAAAAGTGACACGAGTCATGAGATATAAATGAGAAAACCATAAATAAAACACCCTTCAGTCTTGCTAAAATAGTAAATTTTTGCTGCATCATGAATAAAATCAGGAATCTGGTTTTGAGTGAAATAAGTATTAATAAAT
>NW_015636576.1:77634-77925 GCF_001515625.1 Sinocyclocheilus rhinocerous
GGTAAGAAACATTGTAAGAAGACAGGAGTCAGTCATTAGATATGAGAAAACCATAAATACAAGACCCTTCAGTCTTGCTATAATAATACATTTTTGCTGCATCATGAAATAAATCAGGAATCTGGTTTTGAGTGAAATAAGTATTAATAAATGTATTTGTTAAGCATTTATAATATGCGAGTTAAAAATGGCTCACTATTTGGCAGGTATTGCATTAAAATCACCCTTTTACTCATGCATTTATAACTGCTTATCAATTATTTATAATGCATTTGTAAGTGAGTTATTAGT
>NW_015636576.1:81484-83927 GCF_001515625.1 Sinocyclocheilus rhinocerous
GAGTTAAAAATGGCTCACTATTTGGCAGGTATTGCATTAAAATCACCCTTTTACTCATGCATTTATAACTGCTTATCAATTATTTAAAATGCATTTGTAAGTGAGTTATTAGTCATTTATTAACACCTTTATAAACCCTTTATAAAGAAAACCTTAATGTAAAGTGTCCGAAATTGTCCGAAATCGACGAATCACAATTCAAAAATAATGTTTTTTGACGAAAATTATTCCTCAACTAAATTAACACTGTATTAGGGCTGCCCTAGACTAAGGATTTTTCTGGTCGACCAGTAGTGAAAGTGACGTGACGTGGCCAAGTATGGTGACCCATACTCGGAATTAGTGCTCTGCATTTATCCCATCCAAAGTGCACACACACAGCAGTGAACACAAACACAGCAGTGAACACACCTGGAGCAGTGGGCAGCCATTTTTTTGCTGCGGTGCCCGGGGAGCAGTTGGGGGTTCGGTGCCTTGCTCAAGGGCACCTCAGTCGTGGTATTGAAGGTGGGAGAGAGCACTGTACATTCACTCCCCCCACCTACAATCCCTGCTGGTACGAGACTCGAACCCGCAACCTTTGGGTTACGAGTCCGACTCTCTAACCATTAGGCCACGACTTCCCCTACGTAGTCGTTCATTTTAAGCATTAGTTGACTAATCGCAGGTTTATCACACGCATAATGCTTGCCACAGCACACCGGCAGAAGTAATGATTATGAATGTGTCAGGGGAAAACAGTAAGGAGACTGCATTAACATTTTAATAATTTGATAAACTAGTGCTTTATTTGTTTTCGGTTTAAGAGATGAACTCGACACTGACTTGTTTTGTTGTTATTGTGAGTGCACACAAATAAATGTAGAGTCTTTACAGATTTGAAAGATGTCTTACTTTTATCTGTATGAGCAAAAATGATGGGAGTATTTTATGAGCAAGTGACCGCACCGGCGCCTCCATCTGTCATGCAGTGAGCGCTACTATTCAGTTTCCACACTCCACAGAAACTTGAATAATGCACATTTCTCTAGGTTAACATTAGATTGAGCGGCCATGTAAAGTTGCTAATACTTACATATTTCAGATGATAAGCCACATTTGAGGTCGATGAATGATACAAACGTTTGCATGTTCTGACCTGTACTGTAATTACCACACAGACCAGCTGTTAATAATCTGTTTGTCACGGACTACTAATAAAATTGATCGACTACACCTGGGGAAAACAGTAAGGAGACTGCATTAACATTTTAATAATTTGATAAACTAGTGCTTTATTTGTTTTCGGTTTAAGAGATGAACTCGACACTGACTTGTTTTGTTGTTATTGTGAGTGCACACAAATAAATGTAGAGTCTTTACAGATTTGAAAGATGTCTTACTTTTATCTGTATGAGCAAAAATGATGGGAGTATTTTATGAGCAAGTGACCGCACCGGCGCCTCCATCTGTCATGCAGTGAGCGCTACTATTCAGTTTCCACACTCCACAGAAACTTGAATAATGCACATTTCTCTAGGTTAACATTAGATTGAGTGGCCATGCAAAGTTGCTAATACTTACATATTTCAGGTGATAAGCCACATTTGAGGTCGATGAATGATATTCAGTTTCCACACTCCACAGACACTTGAATAACTCACATTTCTCTAGGTTAACATTAGATTGAGCGGCCATGTAAAGTTGCGAATACTTACATATTTCAGATGATAAGCCACATTTGAGGTCGATGAATGATAGGCGAGCATTTGGATGTCCTGCCTGATGTACTGTAGTACCATAGACTAGCCGTTAACGATCTGTCCATCACGAACTGAGTGACTTTGCATGTGGATTTTTTATTTATTTTTATTTTCTGCGAGCCTCTTCTGGTCGACTAACGATTAGTCGACCATTAGGGGGCAGCCCTAATCTATATCAATCCAAAAGAGGCACAAAATCACTTTCACTGACTTTTTCATTAACTCTTCCCTACTGGTGGAATGACCTGCCCAACTCAATCCGAGCAGCTGAGTCCTTAGCCATCTTCAAGAAACGACTAAAAACGTTTATGTATGTGTATATATTATACACATAGGCTAAATAAGAGCACAAATATTTTGACTGTCCCTTATACTGGGCTGCCTATACTTTATTATAAGTATAATTATATAATTATGACAATATTATAATATGTTTGGTCAGTTTATAATGTAATACATTTCTCATAATGTAATGATTGTTATTACATTATGAGCAAGATTTTATTACATTTTGAGAAAATTATTACATTATGAACATTTTATTACAATAATAATGTAATACTTATTACAGTATGTGCAGTTATTACATTAGGAGTTGCTACAGGCCCTTTCTTTCGGAACATGCTTCACAACTCCTTGTTCAAGCTCTTGTTCTGTCCAGGCTGGACTATTGCAATGCTCTCTTGGCAGGTCTTCCAGCC
>NW_015636576.1:84904-89226 GCF_001515625.1 Sinocyclocheilus rhinocerous
CCTCAGTCGTGGTATTGAAGGTGGGAGAGAGCACTGTACATTCACTCCCCCCACCTACAATCCCTGCTGGTACGAGACTCGAACCCGCAACCTTTGGGTTACGAGTCCGACTCTCTAACCATTAGGCCACGACTTCCCCTACGTAGTCGTTCATTTTAAGCATTAGTTGACTAATCGCAGGTTTATCACACGCATAATGCTTGCCACAGCACACCGGCAGAAGTAATGATTATGAATGTGTCAGGGGAAAACAGTAAGGAGACTGCATTAACATTTTAATAATTTGATAAACTAGTGCTTTATTTGTTTTCGGTTTAAGAGATGAACTCGACACTGACTTGTTTTGTTGTTATTGTGAGTGCACACAAATAAATGTAGAGTCTTTACAGATTTGAAAGATGTCTTACTTTTATCTGTATGAGCAAAAATGATGGGAGTATTTTATGAGCAAGTGACCGCACCGGCGCCTCCATCTGTCATGCAGTGAGCGCTACTATTCAGTTTCCACACTCCACAGAAACTTGAATAATGCACATTTCTCTAGGTTAACATTAGATTGAGCGGCCATGTAAAGTTGCTAATACTTACATATTTCAGATGATAAGCCACATTTGAGGTCGATGAATGATAGGCGAGCATTTGGATGTCCTGCCTGATGTACTGTAGTACCATAGACTAGCCGTTAACGATCTGTCCATCACGAACTGAGTGACTTTGCATGTGGATTTTTTATTTATTTTTATTTTCTGCGAGCCTCTTCTGGTCGACTAACGATTAGTCGACCATTAGGGGGCAGCCCTAATCTATATCAATCCAAAAGAGGCACAAAATCACTTTCACTGACTTTTTCATTAACTCTTCCCTACTGGTGGAATGACCTGCCCAACTCAATCCGAGCAGCTGAGTCCTTAGCCATCTTCAAGAAACGACTAAAAACGTTTATGTATGTGTATATATTATACACATAGGCTAAATAAGAGCACAAATATTTTGACTGTCCCTTATACTGGGCTGCCTATACTTTATTATAAGTATAATTATATAATTATGACAATATTATAATATGTTTGGTCAGTTTATAATGTAATACATTTCTCATAATGTAATGATTGTTATTACATTATGAGCAAGATTTTATTACATTTTGAGAAAATTATTACATTATGAACATTTTATTACAATAATAATGTAATACTTATTACAGTATGTGCAGTTATTACATTAGGAGTTGCTACAGGCCCTTTCTTTCGGAACATGCTTCTCAGCTCCTTGTTCAAGCTCTTGTTCTGTCCAGGCTGGACTATCGCAATGCTCTCTTGGCAGGTCTTCCAGCCAGTTCTATCAAACCTTTACAATTAATCCAAAACGCAGCAGCAAGATTAATTTTTAATGAGCTGAAAAGAATGCACGTCACACCTCTGTTTATCAATTTGCACTGGCTACCAATAGCTGCTCGCATAAAATTCAAGGCATCAACAATCTATCTCAAACTAAGAGATAGAGATATAGAGATAAATGCCAAAATTAATCTCAGACATGAACATTATTTGCTTTGCTTAATCTTTTCATGTACAAATTAATTTATTTTTAGAATTAATTTGTGCATAAATAGATTAAGCAAAGCAAATATGTTCACGTCTTGAGATTCATTTTAGCATTTATATAAAATAACTAAACTATAGCTGCACTTTAGTGAGGGGACATTGTTCCTCTTAGCATTATGAAAAAAACATTTTTATTAAAAAACTTTAATTAAAATTCTGAATGCATTACAGATAGTCTAGTATGTGTGCAAAAGGTGCTCACTTTATAATTTCAAATGCACTCTGACATTGGATGTGTCTGTGATTAGCTACACTGCTCAATGCTGCAAACATTGTAAATAGAAACATCTGATGCTCTCCAGAGCTCAAATGCAAATATGCACAGAAGAGTTTGCCAAATATGTTATTATTACAGTTTCAACTAAGGGTGCGCTTGTTTTTTTTGTTTTTTTTGTGAGAGTGATTAGCTCCCTAAACTAGGCATGGCATGATAAACTGCTTTCTGTATGGATTTAATATGGAATGTTGCTTAAATACGGGAACAGCTGGCAATCCTACTTTGCATGTTTTAAACACTTAGATTATGTTCTTACTTTGGCCATGTCCGTGTGATCCGGAAGTTGCTGCCGACTGGATTTCAGTGTGGTGGAGTATTTCCAACTGAAACGGAATATTGAGTAGAGGACGGGGTTTTATTTTTGTGCTCCTCCTCTCATCTCTCACTTACAGCAGACTAATGGTCGGAGGGGCGTGGTTAAGCATATTCTGCCCAAGCCGTCAAACTGACGTCATCAGAGGAGGCATGCCATTCCAGAGCAGAAGCAAATGATCAGATTTTGATTAAAGATTACCAAAACAAAATTTTTTTTCCAGAGGATTAACTTGCACAAATTAATTGTTGACCTTAAGACTAGCAATGTGCGCTAACAAAATAAATATTGTAAATTTTGATTTCATGTGGACTTTAACATCTCAGGTAATGTCCGTGGTATGATGACAACAACAGTGGTTACATATAAATATATTTTAATTGATCAAAATTATCGCTGGAAGAATTCAGTTGTGCCCCTACTAAATTCTATGTCCTTGAAGTGAAGGCATTTTTTATGAACAAATTTGGAAAAAAATAAAAGTTTCCAAAGTCTAATGTAGTCTGTCGCCTCTGGCTTGCTTAGTTGGGGACACTTCATTTCCAGCGATATTGTTGACTTGATTGCAAATGATTGCAAAGATACTATTTAAACTGAACTGAGCTGAATGAAGACATCACTGAATTCAATGATGAACTGTCTTTAACTGGAAAATTAGTGTTTACTATTGTCATTTTGCATTATTGACACACTATTTTCCTAATTAATGCTGTTCAGTTGCTTTGACACAATCTGTATTGTTAAAAGCGCTATATAAATAAAGGTGACTTGACTTGACTTGACTTGGAATAGATTGCGTTATCTGCCTCAGGCAACAGCAGCACAGAGCACAAGTTAAATGAACAATTCTTCACTTTACTACAAGTAATAACATGAATGTACATCAGAGGATATGTTGAAAAAAAAAAAGTATAACTTACAATCACGCATCATTTCGGTGCAGTTTTAACCAGGGAAAACATCAGTATAACAGCCTGTGAAGAATGTGTCAGTTACGTGACATTTACCTCAGGAAGAAAAAACATTCTAATCATATCGCCAAATTTATAAATATATTAGGCCTATACATTTGTGTAGAATATAAACAAGTTTTTATAACAACCATTTAAATGACTATCCATGAGGAATAGTCTCAACTTTAGATTGGGTACTGCAAAAACATGAACAAATGATTAATAAATGATTTGTAAGGATGTGTAAATAGGGTGAATTCCGGTCATTTGGGACACATTTGCCATCAAAATGACTGCTCATAAAGGTACTAATGATTAGTAAATGTTTATAAACATTTACAATTGATGAATAGTTTCCACTTTAGATTGGGTACTGCAAAAACATGAACAAATAAATTAATAAATAATTTGTTAAGATGTGAAAATAGTAGAAGTCTTCACAAACAGAGGCCGAATATATGAGCTTAACAGACTGTGATTATGAGTTAATGAATAATATGTTAACACAAATAGTTTGAGAAGAGTTTAAAATGACTAATTAAACTATATTTTCACAACATTTGTAAATGTAAAAATGAGCATTAGCTAATATGCCCCCGGTTTCACAGACAAGGCTTAAGCCTAATGCCAGACTAAAATCTAAGTCTGAGCTGTTTCAACTGAACGAAACTTGCTCTGACTGATCTTAAAATAAATCAGTGCCTTTATTTTGTCTCAAAATGCACACCAGTAATGTTTTTTTTCTAAGGCACATTTATAAAAATTACTTACATGTCCTAATTGAACTATGGCCTAATCCTGTGTAAGGTCCACACACTTGGCCCAAGGAAGGTATCCAGTGGTGGCTGAAGGTTTCTTGCGTGTTCGGTCTTTTCGATCAAGTTAAGTGATTTTAAATTAAATTCTAATCTGACTCCATTTTATTATCTAATCTGACTCCATTTTAGTATGACCTCAAATTTAGGTTGAAATGCAAATTGGTTGTTTGTCTGTCTCTAATTATTACTATTATTCTGACATTTGGTTATTCTAGTTAACTCTTTACTTTATATTTACTCGTTCATTAGGAATCTATGTCGCTCAGGGTGCCTCACGTCGGCCGTTTTACGTCGGCCCCACAATCACAAACTCGCCAGTCTGAACATTAGCCAGAGGTTATGACTAATACTATTTAA
>NW_015636576.1:90002-93209 GCF_001515625.1 Sinocyclocheilus rhinocerous
GTACAACTTAATAAAGCTCAAAACAATAATCAGCGGTTATGCTAGTACTATGAAATATTTTAATATTTCGATAGTATTTTTCTCTAGCCCCCCGATAGTTAAAATAACTACGTACAACTTGAATAAAGCTCAAACAATAATCAGCGGTTATGCTAGTACTATTTGCCTAGCCCCCGATAGTTAATATAACTACGTACAACTTAATAAAAGCTGAGACAATTACAAGCGGTTATGACCAGTACTATGACTAGCCCCCAATAGTTAACGCAACTGAGTACAACTTAACTAAAGTCAGAAATCTATAATCTCACCTGATGTGCGCCATGCTCCATCTAACCTGAGATCTAGTATGCACTTAACCCTGAACGCAGGTTTGCGGAAACATACGCCTTCACTTAATCTACTTGAGAAAATAATTTCAGAGTAAGTCAGAATAAATCAAATGTAACAATTTATTATCAGTCAGGTAAATATGTATTATGCCAATTAATTACATAGCCAATTCAAAGATATCAAATCAATAGAAGACATCAAATTCTCAAAGACGGATCTAAGAGTAAGATGCATACCTGACTGTGTGCATACACTTCATACAACGGGCTTTCCGGCTACAGAATCGCCCCGACCCTTTTGCTGCAATCCTTTAAATACAAAACCAAGATAAAACATCCCCCAAATGGAGGCATGTACAAACAATTGGAATTTGCATTAACCCCGGTCCCAGACCTGGGTGGTTTACACCTCAAAGGGAACAGAAGGTAATTTGCATGGAATTACCCTCTACAGTAATCAAAATATCTCTTAACTCTTAGGATCTGTATTATCTTTTAGTCTACTTTTGTAAGATTGAGACCATTGTACCACTCGCCCTGAGACAATTCAAATGACACCAAACATGACTGTAAATATCACTTGCATTCATTTAGAACATTATATTATACCATTGACCATTCTGTGTGAGCTGGGTGAAGGGAAGGATGGGTGAGGGGAATGAAGGGGATGAGGAGGAACCAATGCATATGTGAGAGACGTTTTCCCGCATTTTCTCTCAGTGAGATATGGAAACAGATGTCTGTATGTTAATGCACTGTGTGTGTATAGTCTGTCTCAAAAGATCAAAGTGTCGGAGGTTCTGTAATTCTTACACCTGGCTTAGTCTAAGCCCTGTCTGTGAAACCAGGCCTATATATAAAAAATTAAACATGTCATAATCACAAAATTAGTAAGCTTTTTATAAAAAAAAAAATTTCACAATGTAGCCTAATAAGCCTAATTTTCTTTTATTAAAAATATGATTGTTTTGTGCTCCAATTTATTATATTAATAGATAATTATGATATTGTAAACAGAAAAATAATTGTTTTACATTATGTGCTGGCATTACCTTATGAACTGTGATTACATTATAAGTTGCCACAGTGTTCATAACGTAATAGATTTCTCATACAATAACCCATTACATTATGTGAAAAATTGTTATTACATTGAAAAATTATTATTACATTATGAGCTCAAGATTTTATGTTTTGAGAATTATTACAGTATGAGCATTATATAACATTGTACAATAATAATGTAATATTTATTACAACGGTTGAGTGGACTTTCCTGTTCCGATTCGCATGAACGGTATACGAGTGGAGCGACTGAGCGGAGTGCACACGCATAGAGCGGGATAATACGCAGAGTGTCACACCACGTGAAAGTGAAACCTGAGCGGTGAACTAATTTTCGGCAGCCGAAATTTCGGTGCATCTCTAATTATTGGTGACATCAGAAATGGATATTATAAAATTATATAATTTTTTTTTACACGGCACCCCTGCTCTCGACAGACGGCACCCCGGTTGGGAAACACTGCTTTACACAACAATGACTTTAAATGATCTTTTGGGAGTAATTTCTCAGCCAAATTTGATGTGCGATTAATTCGATTAATTAATCGCCACATCATGTAATTAATTCGATTAAATATATATATATATATATATATATATATACATATACACAATCTGTATTATCTTTTAGTCTACTTTTGTAAGATTGAGACCATTGTACCACTCGCCCTGAGACAATTCAAATGACACCAAACATGACTGTAAATATCACTTGCATTCATTTAGAACATTATATTATACCATTGACCATTCTGTGTGAGCTGGGTGAAGGGAAGGATGGGTGAGGGGAATGAAGGGGATGAGGAGGAACCAATGCATATGTGAGAGACGTTTTCCCGCATTTTCTCTCAGTGAGATATGGAAACAGATGTCTGTATGTTAATGCACTGTGTGTGTATAGTCTGTCTCAAAAGATCAAAGTGTCGGAGGTTCTGTAATTCTTACACCTGGCTTAGTCTAAGCCCTGTCTGTGAAACCAGGCCTATATATAAAAAATTAAACATGTCATAATCACAAAATTAGTAAGCTTTTTATAAAAAAAAAAATTTCACAATGTAGCCTAATAAGCCTAATTTTCTTTTATTAAAAATATGATTGTTTTGTGCTCCAATTTATTATATTAATAGATAATTATGATATTGTAAACAGAAAAATAATTGTTTTACATTATGTGCTGGCATTACCTTATGAACTGTGATTACATTATAAGTTGCCACAGTGTTCATAACGTAATAGATTTCTCATACAATAACCCATTACATTATGTGAAAAATTGTTATTACATTGAAAAATTATTATTACATTATGAGCTCAAGATTTTATGTTTTGAGAATTATTACAGTATGAGCATTATATAACATTGTACAATAATAATGTAATATTTATTACAACGGTTGAGTGGACTTTCCTGTTCCGATTCGCATGAACGGTATACGAGTGGAGCGACTGAGCGGAGTGCACACGCATAGAGCGGGATAATACGCAGAGTGTCACACCACGTGAAAGTGAAACCTGAGCGGTGAACTAATTTTCGGCAGCCGAAATTTCGGTGCATCTCTAATTATTGGTGACATCAGAAATGGATATTATAAAATTATATAATTTTTTTTTACACGGCACCCCTGCTCTCGACAGACGGCACCCCGGTTGGGAAACACTGCTTTACACAACAATGACTTTAAATGATCTTTTGGGAGTAATTTCTCAGCCCAATTTGATGTGCGATTAATTCGATTAATTAATCGCCACATCATGTAATTAATTCGATTAAATATATATATATATATATATATATATATACATATACACA
>NW_015636576.1:93264-94033 GCF_001515625.1 Sinocyclocheilus rhinocerous
ATTAAAATGCACAACAACAATAAAACAGTAAGATACAATGACAAACTAGCTTACAAAACGTTTATTAACAAAAACGAATAAGATGAGGCATGGCACACACCACATGCTGTATTATATACCGACTAATAAATTACAGAGCGTTTAGCAAACACTGAGGAATCCAATAAATAAAAAAAGAGAGCCTCCATAGCATAACGTGAGGTAAACAGCAAAGATAAGCTTTTCAAAATGAAAACAAAAAGAAAAGTAAAACTAAACTTGCTGTCGATGACAGCGCTTGCATGTTTTTCCCCCCACAAGAATACCAACATGTTCACCTTTGGTTTAAGAAGCAACCCATCCATCGTTTCCTTAATATTCGTGTCATTTTTGCTGCGCGAAGCTTTGCGCTCGTGCTGACGCGGCGAGTATAAACCAGGCTCTACACTCTATAAGCGCTGCGCAGCTCAAACGAGTAGCGTGGTTTCGTTATGCTTTCAGTTTTGTTTGCCGTTTGATGTTTCTCATATGCAACAGAAATGGCAGCGAACAATGCAGTGGTCGCGCCAGTGCGACGGCACACAATTTAGTCGCACCGGCAGAAAAAATGATTGCAAAATACGCCCATTTGGTCGCAATCTGTAGCCCTGTGCTGGACAGTATTTATTTATCCTCAGTTGTTCAAACTGCGGTAATCGCATACGGTTATAGTGATAATTAAAATATGAAACGATAATACTAACCGTGGGGTATTTTATCACGATTTATCAGATAGATAGATAGATAGATA
>NW_015636576.1:94630-98189 GCF_001515625.1 Sinocyclocheilus rhinocerous
CATTCACTGACGCTCTACAATCGGCAGCGCTAAACCCGGAAGCGCATATACTTACTTGCCGGCAACCCGCCAAACTAAAAGTTTGTTGATTTTAAGTTTGAAAATTAAAAATTAAAATAATTAAAATTAAAAATAATAATTAAGGTTCAAATTAAAATAATAAAAATAATAAAAATATTAGCATTTTATTTTTAAGTTTACTATACAATAATTATGTTTGTATATAATACTCAGTATTATCACACTTTATTATTTAGTTTATTATTTTATTTAAAAAAACTAAATAAAGTGCAATAATATTATCACTATTATTAATTTATTCTTTATAGTTATATTTGATGGGTCACACCACGTGCCGCCGTGTGAGGACCAAACCAAATCTCCAGGTTCTCATATGAGAACCAGGCTGAAAAACTTATGTGCACCCCTGAATATAGGCGAATATATATATATATATATATATATATTAATTAGGGCTGGGCAAGTTAATGCGTTATCGCATTAATTAACGCCGACAATTATTTTATCGCGCATTAATTATTATTATTAATATTTTATAAGTCTGTTGCTTACTGGCTCTGAATTCACATACAGACAAACAATGGGTCACAGGAGGGGTGGGATATTGATCAGTACTGGCTTTTGATGGGCATCATCACACATCTCAACCAATGAGATCATTTGAGGTGGGCCTAAGACTGCAGCAGTGCTCACATGAATGCTCCCGATAAAATTTAGGCTAAGCGTCAACATTCACAAACCACTGTTCACTGTTGTTTTAACAAAAAATAATGCAACGTGCTTGTAATCACGACTTATAAGTGGGAAATAGTAAGTTTCCGATAGCACGTGAAGACCGCAGAGAAGCTCTTTTGCTCACCACAGTGGAGTGCATCGTTTTGTTAACTTTGTGGTTTCTTATTTTGAGTCGTTTGGGACGCGGTAACACACTGCCCTCTCACAATATATTGCTTTACAGATCTATCACATTTGCCGCTCCGAAATATTCACGCAATCACGCAGAAGTTCTGCGCTCCGGCGCAGTTAGCGCTCACACTACATGCGTACCGCGCACGAGGCCAACCGAACCGCGCTCTGACCCACCTCTTCCAAACGGGCCAGGGACGACTAAACGAACCGCACACGAGCACGGCACGGAGCGATTCCACTAGTCAAACGAACCGGGCTTTCTTTGGGGGTCAAACGTGCTCGGGCACGGTTAAGATTGCCTAGTGCGAGTACACCCTTATTCTCCCGCATCCCGCACACACACAAGTCTCTACCTGTCTGCACCCGCACTCGCACTTGCCCATCAAGTGTTGTCCCGTGCCGCACTCTGCTGCATTGTGTCCTGCGGGTCCCGCGATAGTGCAGGTCTCTACTCGGAAGGTGCCTGTTATAAGCAATACGGCATGGAGCGATTACACTAGTCAAACGAACCGGGCTTTGGGGGTCAAACGCGATCGGGCACGGTTAAGATTGCCTAGTGCGAGTACACCCTTATTCTCCCGCATCCCGCACACACGAGTCTCTACTTGCCCATCAAGTGTTGTCCCGCGCCGCACTCTGCTGCAGTTCTCTACTCGAAAGGTCCCTGTTATAATGTTATGATCGAGGCTCTGGACTCTGAGCATAACTTGCCCATCAAGTGTTGTCCCGTGCCGCACTCTGCTGCATTGTGTCCTGCGGGTCCCGCGATAGTGCAGGTCTCTACTCGGAAGGTGCCTGTTATAAGCAATTTAAATTACAATCAGTCTTCAGTACAGTCTTCAGATTTTAGCCAGGTTTATGTTTTTCATGAGCTGTTACAGTCATTCAGGTCAACACCGAGCCTGCTCGACACTCATGGGGATTTTTAGCGCTTTCAAAATTATGCTTGTTTAGGCTGTTCATTATAAAAAAAAATAATAATAATTAATTATCCAAAATTGACTGTACATTACTCCTGACATAACCACTGCTTGCAAAACAAATCTTGCTAGTACTTTATTAAAGTATTGTTAAATCGCCTCCGATTACGGTCGTAACCTTGGTTCCCTGAGAGCGGGAACGAGACATTGCGAGAATCGCTGTGGGAACTCCTCCCTTTCTCCAATTTCCTGAAACCTTATAGGATAACATCAGTTAAATAAACTGGTTACAACAGTAACCAGAGACGTGCCCTATGGAGCATTCACTCTATATTGCAAGAATCGCTGTGGGAATGATATACAATCCCGCCGTGAGAGCGGCAAAGATCAGGCCAAACAAGGATAAGACTACACCAAGCATGGGGTAGAACAAAACACCATTCCCAACCAAAAGTGATGCCGCTAAGGAAGCTCGTAGCTGATAGGCAGAGCTAAATCAATGACCATCTTAGCTGAGGTATACCAAATTAGCATATCTTGCCAAAATAACGAGTGGCTGCACTGAGTACAGGGCAGACACAACAACATTAGCAAGGCAGCGCTCGTGAAATGTAACAAAAGTGCACATACAAATGTACATAGGTCTGCACAGTGTCAACAGCTAAACACGGTAACAATCTGTGCCTCAACTCAACATAGCTAAAAACTTTGTAAAAACCTGGCGAAAGCATTCTGTGAAGACCAGCCATCTGCAAAGCATATATCCCGAATAGACGTGCCTTAGGCCAGGCCTATGGAAAAGCAATAGACCTTAACACATGAGCTTAGATGCTGAGAACGGACGAGATCAGGCCAAACCAAGAATACACCAAGCATGGGGTAGAACAACATACAATTCCCAAACGATAGCAATGTGGTTAGGAAGCCCGTAGCTGATAGGAGGAGCTACCCTAGTGAAAAAAAACGTATACTTTATTGTATTTGTAATATATTACCTGTTTTAATAGTACATTGCAAATATACTAACAAAAAATTTACTCTTTTTAAATATATAAAAAGTATATTAGCATCATGCTTTTGTCTATTTTCACAATACAACTTTTAACACACTTTAAAACAATTGTAATTTAGTATATTTTCTAAAAAATATATTTTACAAAAATATATAAAGCCTACATTAAGCCTTTTTTATTTAATAACTTACTTATGGCAAAATATATATTTTTAGTGTTTCCTAAAAAGATTCAAAAACCGTGCCCATTATCTAGTCAGTCCAGTGACGTCAGCCCGTCCAATCACAGCTGAGCTGAGCTCACTCAAAGAAGAGTCACGAAAAAGAACAGGTAATTTTAAGATTCTTTATTCCTTAAAAAAAAACTTTTGAACGTTTATGATTTATTGTCGTATCTTATTATTTGAAGATTAACCAGCTCGGCAACGCTAATGTATTAGCTAGCAAAGAGGAATTAACACGACATTACATCAAAGTTATCAACGGCTAGTGTTAAATATACAGTGTTTTACACCACAGTCATTGTCAGTGGGAAAATAAAAAACATATATATATCAGTCGGAGACAGACAAACAAGTCCGGTAGACAAACCCGCCCATTCACTATATTACAATAACTTTTAACTTTTTCTTTATGAAAAAGAAAAGATCATATTATTTATGATCCGCTTCGTCAGTTTCATCTAGCATATCCATGT
>NW_015636577.1:0-603 GCF_001515625.1 Sinocyclocheilus rhinocerous
AGGAAATGTACAAAATATCTTCATGGAACATGATCTTTACTTATGATTTACTTTACTTACTTTACCTAATGATTTTTGGCATAAAAGAAAAATCAATAATTTTGACCTATACAATTTATTTTTGGCTATTGCTACAAATATACCCGTGCAACTTATGACTGGTTTTGTGGTCCAGGGTTACATTTGATATAACCATCTCTGATGATCAATGTGTTCTTGTGAGTTGTTATTTTTTTGAATCATTTCAGCATTGACCCGGTTTCCACTGAAATCTTTCTGTGTGTGCTATTTTTAATGCCATTTACCGGATTTACTGTGGTTTGGCTTGCCTGCATCCCTGACAAAGATGGCATTTTAAAGCAGGCCCATCACATGATGTTTTGTACTTTTATAACTGGCTTGTCCTCAGACGTTAGTAATTATATCGAAACAGATCAGACTGTGATTTTATACGTAATTTAGAAAATTTTATTTTTATCACAAAAGTTAATATACACTTCAAAAAAGTGAAGTGAAGTCATTATTTACAAAGTTGTAAGTTTGAAGGCCTTGTGTTTCCATGTTCAGTCACTAGTTGGCGCTCCAGCAGGGTCTTTAGGAGAC
>NW_015636578.1:0-3080 GCF_001515625.1 Sinocyclocheilus rhinocerous
GACCAGAATTGCGATATGGCTGAATGTGATGATTAAACTTAAAAAAAGGCTACGATTTCATTAAATAAACATGAGCGCTGTACAGTTCAAAGTCAGGTGCTGCGCTGCTTTGTGTTCTGCCGTTACCGAGGAAACAGTGATATTTCTACCAAACGCGCCACCTGCTGGCAGAGAATGAGCATTTTCAAAAAGCCTGTTGTTTTGTTCAGAGTTCAGACCAGTGCGAAACCGGCCCATGTTTTTACCCTGCAAACACGCAGAGCTTTAAATATGAACTGGTGGATCGATAAGAAGACAATGCATTATAAAAATCTAACAGTAGGGTGTGCGATATGTATGGTCTGCGATAATATCGTAATTGTTATTTAATGATCGCGAAAAGCAAACAAAACATACCAACAGAGTTCACAGTCTGCACACATACATTAGGTGAAGTCAGTTAATATAGGTTAAACTAGTGCGCGCATTTAGAGTGCGTTCTTTCACTGCATCAATCGGTCTATTAAAATGCATTTAGAATTATCACATAATTCAAGATATGGGTGCAGAAAATGTATATATGTATATAATTTCATATAGTTAATATCACGAAAAGTGCAGTTTTTTTCTCTAAATGTCAACTTGATTACAAATGAGATATTGATTTTATACAACAGTCTCTGAGCAACATGACAGTGTTTCCTTCCTAAATGAATCAAGAGTTTAAATGGTTCGGTTCAATCGCAATGACTCACTTATTAACAGTGACTTGCTGCCACCTACTGGCGGTTTTAGTTTTACATTTAAAGTAAATTTTAAAAAAATTATAATTTTAAACATCAGTTTCAATGTTTTATGTTTAAAATATCAAAACATTATTCATGCATTTACAGAATATATATATTTTTTTTAATTCAGGAGTCCGCTGTCCACGGTAGTCCTTAAGATATCAGCACAGTAACACACTCGGCAAAATATTGTCTAATAATCGTTATCGATAAAATCCCAGAAAATATCGAGATATTTTGTGTCAATATCGCAAACCCCTAATTTGTTATTTAATTTATATAATAATTTATTGATAATAATTGTTTAAATTAATATTATATATATATAAAATAATTTGCTGAGGGTGAAGACCTTACTTACACCACATTGGTAAATAATTTACATAGACCCTGTGTGAAGGCTGTAATATGGGAAGTGAAATGAATACACACTGCTTATGGTTTAATGAAATATAGTGACTCTGAAGCATGCAAATAAGTTGTTTTTTTTCCTGCAAAGGGTTGGAAAATGCAAGGAAAGTTAGCTACGCAGAGATCTAAAGCACAAGTAAAAAATCACTTGACCAGTGGGATCCAAATGTCGGAGAGCACTTAAAAATGTGATTTTATTTTTCTGAAATGAACCGCGCTGTCAATTTAAAAGTAAAAAAACTGAATATAGGTCATAGAGTGCTGCAGCGATGACATTTTTGTAGGCCAACTGGTATGTTAGCATCACCTTGGGATTTTTCCAATGGCCTTTGATTATTTCTGAAATTAAGCTCTGTGACCAACAAAACTTTATTATTCTTACAGGTTGTTTATCATGATAATTAACAACGGTCACCAGAAGTAAAAAACTAAATGTATGCTGTAAACCAAAGGTGCACAAACTTTTCACCAAAAATCTAACTTGATTAAAGGCCGAGGGCTAAAAGTAAATGTTGCATTATATCCATATATATTAAAATGTATTTATTTGTTCTGTATGTTGGTCAGTATGTAAAAATTGCAAAATTTTTCACATTTAGAAATGAAGATATGCTCCAATTATGTGGTTTTTATTCAAGTATGGCATGATATGATATGGCGGGCCAAATCAAAGGTCATCGTGGGTCAGCTTTGCTCCGAAAAAACTAAACTGCGGTTACATGACTTTTCAGTTTCACCACCAATTAAGCTTCCAACAACTCTTTCAGTCTTTATTTAAAAACATTTACCCTGAAAGTTTGAGTTAGAATAGTTTGCAGGTCATGAGTATAAACACAATGAGGCTGTTAAAGCAAACTAGTGAATAGATGATTTTACCTGCTCGGTGACTATCTCCGTTACAGTCCCATTTAGACAATTGTTAGCAAACGCCTTTTTTGAGACAAAAGCTTTTAAAAAATCATAAGGTTTTACTGATGCATTTTATGTCATAGAATAAAACATGAAAATATCTTGAGCTTGTTTTCACCACAGACCTTTTTTTCAGGCATTTAACCAAAAACCCATCAAAAAATTTATTGATTCGGGACGATGAAACCAGTAAAATGCTAACTCTTTTATGGGTTTTGGCCTACAATAATAAATCATCAATGCAACACTCTACAGATCCCGAAGTTCTGAGCAATGAAACGACTTGGCTTGTAACTGTAGTTATGACTAATATCTAAACTATTATATTTTGTTCTTTTAGGGTCACAATGGCTCCTGCCTTCCGCTTGACTATGAAGCCCAAAGCCACAGATAATATGACCCACCTGATGGTGGACTTCATTCAGGAGAGACAGCTTCTGCAGGGCCTCAAGTTCCTCCCTGGTAAGCTAATTACTAATGTTATTTAGCTGCTTGTATTACAGGATCAACCCATCTTGAGTTTGAACCTACAACCTTTGAGTTACCAACCCAGCATCTGCCACCTGTGCCTATGTTACTAAACCTGTGATAGAAGAATGTACTCTAACCTGTTCTGTAAATATGAAGATTATAATTCTTATCATCATAGAAATGTTTCCTCGCCCAAAGTATATTAACATTCATTTAATAAAGGAATGTTATTGTTATATTTACTGAAACATCTAAAATATGCCATTTTACATATTAAAAGTATAAATGTAACACTCAGATATTACATGTGACTGATGTGTTGGCATGCCTACTTTAAAAACCTGCGCATTTTTGTGAAAACCTGAAATTCAACCAAAATCTAAATTTTTCACTTTTTTTTTGTCTGTAGCTTAAAATTAGCCTCTGCGCATTCCGACTCATTTTGCCAGCACCGGTCACATATGATTTTGCTGTCAAAATGAGAGTCCAAATAGCTGATAAAAACATCACAATAATCCACAA
>NW_015636579.1:0-930 GCF_001515625.1 Sinocyclocheilus rhinocerous
GACCAAAAAGGAGGTGAGACAGTTCCTAGGGCTGGCGGGATATTAATAGAAGGTTTGTGCTTAATTATTCGGACCTCACCAGCCCTCTGACTGATCTCACTAAAAAGGAAGCACCAGATCCGGTCCAGTGGACGGAGCTGTGTCAGCAGGCTTTTACCCAAGTAAAGGCTGCTCTGTGTGGCGGGCCACTCTTACATTCTCCTGACTTTTCTCCCCCCTTCTTGTTGCAGACTGACGCATCAGACAGAGGGCTGGGTGCAGTCCTGTCCCAGTAGATAAAGGGAGAGGAGCAGCCGGTGCTGTACATTAGTCGTAAGCTCTCGAAGAGAGAGACTAAGTACAGCACCATAGAGAAGGAGTGTTTGGCCATCAGGTGGACTGTCCTCACCCTCCGATATTATCTCTTGGGACGTGAATTCACTCTCTGTTCGAACCACGCCCCTCTGCAGTGGCTCCACCGCATGAAGGATACCAACGCGCGGATCACTCGTTGGTATCTGGCTTTACAGCCTTTTGAATTCTAGGTGGTCCACAGACCGGGTGGACAGATGGTTGTGGCTGACTTCCTCTCCAGAAATGGGGGGGAGCTGCAGGTCGGACGGCTCCCCAGCCTGAGTCGGGCGGTGGGGGTATGTGGCGAGGGGGGCGTGGTTCAGCGAGGTCGGCAGCTGGAGAGAGAGTTGGGAGACGAGCGGTAAGTAAGTGGGTCAAATGCAAATGACAAACACCTGTGTCTTGTTCCAGTAATTGGCGTGGAGAGACCGCATAAAGAGGCCCGGGAATGAGCTGGCAGGGAGAGAGAGACCGACTGCTGACTGGTGGGGAGACTGTGCCTGCTCTGGAGAGCCCTGTGATTTTGCATATGCAATTGTGCTATATTGAGCGCTGGTAGCGCGACGTTCTGTTTACTTTGTTTGAAGCTGAATAAAA
>NW_015636579.1:1164-2919 GCF_001515625.1 Sinocyclocheilus rhinocerous
TTTTTATATTTAAAGAATTTGTCACTGACGATTCAAACGCGAGTTTTTTGGCAGTGTAGAGTAGCACTTGTTGTTTGTCATTTCTCTGATCACAAGTGCAGACATGGTTTTATGTTTACGCCGCTCGATGCAATGCAACGCGTAAACAGACAGTATAAGTCATTATAATCCGTATTTATGTCCCCACTGGATGCAACAAATGCACAAATGCCTCGTTTATAATGGGTTTTAATGTTTTTGTCTCGTCGCTCCAGCCGGACATGGCATCAACAGTATGGTGAGGGGCGTAACATTTCCTTCACACACTTGAGGTATTCGGCCAATCATAACGCATTGGATAGCTGGCCAATCAGAGCACACCTCGCTTTTCAGACCGATGAGTTTTGTAAAAATCGACGCGTTTCAGAAAGGCGGGGCATAGAGGAGAAACAGTAATGTACAGTATGTGGAAAATGTGTTTTTTGAACCTTAAACCGCATAAACACATTTCATTACATCAAATACACAAAATAATGTTCTTTTTAGCAGCATCATATGACCCCTTTAAATGAGGCAATTAATGAGGGCAACACAGGTGCAGGAGGTTAACTGATAATGAACTAAACAAGATAATGACCTAATGAACTAAACTAGGACAGGAACAAAACCAACTAAGGGCAAACAGGAAAAGGAAACACGAAAGACAAAACTCAAGTCCATAATTGTCACAGCTTTGCAGGCAGTAATGGATCCTTACAAGCTTCTTTCGCTATTGTAAATGTTTTACACTATGAAGTGGTAAACTTCTTGTCTGCTTCTACTGTTTTTAGATGAGGTAACACCTCTGGGCCTCTTGAAGCAACCTCAATGTTTTCCACCCATCTGTGAGAGCAGAACTTCATTGGAAACCGTGATGAACCAGTTATTGTGACATATTGTGACACTCAGTCTGGATGCTTTGTGCATCTCCCTGGCTGCTTACTGCCCAGTACACAGTGCATACTGCCTATTTTTTTTAAAGAATAGTGTGTGAAACCGTATACAATAAGCAATAAATGTTTCAGAGTAGTATGCTTAAGTGCTGTCACATGACAAACACTGAACATTAATTCAGCACAGCTGTCAAGGTTGTTACCTTAGAAACAAATTAGCTAACTGTTCTTTTTACAAAGGCTTGTTAATAAGGCTTCATACTAGTAAACAATGCTATATTGCCCAATTGAACTCATTTCATAATTGATTAACTTTACATATTGGACAGAACTAAATCAACACTGAGCTGTCTTTATTGATATTTTTGGTAGTTACACTAAGTGGCGATATATTAAAAAGCGATATATATTCTAGTTAAACTAAGTGCAAATAATGATCAATTCTGTTTACACTAAAATAGCAGCATTTTCTTTAGCAACAGGAGTGTAAATAGTAGTTAGGTGGCAGATATTTATACCTCAATACTGTAGTACATTATAAAACAGTATGCAATGACATATTGAGTGTAAATTATCATATACTGTATATATAAATTGTATTAGATGAATGCCACTTTATTGGGACAAAAACCTACCTAAAGCATACACAACACTGTATTATTGAGGCGTTTTATTTCCACTTTTCAAATATTTACTTAATTTTTATTGAAAATAAATTTCTTTCTGATCTGGTATGTGATGGGAAAAGGAGAAGCATGAGTTTGACAAAAACCAGGATCGAACTCGGGTCGACTGCGTCAAAAGCAAACAGCTCACGTTTTACTTGCTGCGCCACTGATACTTC
>NW_015636579.1:3760-4140 GCF_001515625.1 Sinocyclocheilus rhinocerous
TTTTATTTATATATTATATTGCTGCAATATTATTATTATTATTATTATTATTTAATATTTTTGAAAGAATCTGTACTGTATAAAGCGCTATAAAGATAAAGGTGACGTCATTTGATGATCGGAAACGTGCTGTAGAGATTAAAGTACAATTTATGTCCTACTAATGATACTGTTTTTAGATACACAGCGATAGTTTGTAATTTACATGTATATGTATATACGTACAAACACAAGTGTTACATTTATAATTACTATTCCCCACCTCCAGTTCACTCACGCGTTTGAAGATGAAACGTCACATGGAGCGCATTGCGTTCTGGGAAACAGTATCCCATGCAGCGTCTTCAGATGCATACATCAAATTTCAGCCAATGTAGCAG
>NW_015636579.1:4194-4890 GCF_001515625.1 Sinocyclocheilus rhinocerous
TGCATACAGAAAATTCACATACTATTCACATTATACACACTGCATACTGCAATAAAGTAGGAGTTTTATGGTAGTATGCCATTCTGAACACTGCTTGTACTTGTACTGATTTCAATGTACTTGAGTTATATTTAGCAGATTCTGGCGAATATAGTAGGTAATCCGGGTATTACATGCATACAGAAAATTTGCATACTATGCACAGCATACATACTGGATACTGCAGAAATAGTAAGAGTAATATGATAGTAATATGACACAGCCCCTGTCTTTCATACACTCAACAAAGGAACACACTGACAGGAACTGTCTTAGGAAAGAGGTGCTTTAGTAGAGACTTCTATTAGGAAAATAAAAGTTACTCCGCAAGAAAAAGGTCAGCACCACTTTAAGAAGAAGTGTTCTACATTTCTACAGTATTCTGTTTATTAAAGTTAATCTAATCGTCTAAAGTTACAGAAGATATTACAAGATGCAAGATTAATTTCTCCTTAAGTAATAAGCAGCCATTGATGTCAGTTTCTGCATCTAATTCATATGGTATTAATGTGTATTCTATTTGTGGCAGAAAGGAAACCAGAGCTCCCTGTCAAATGTAGAATACATTTTAAAATTCTACTTTGTTTATAAAGACCTCAAAAATTTGGGCCCTCAGTATCTGACCAAACTCCTCCATCTGGACACACTTTCCAAAAC